>NC_057729.1:11269768-11282771 GCF_004010195.1 Chiloscyllium plagiosum
GGGGGTTAGATATAGGACTGAAGTTAGGGGTAGGTTCTTCACTCAGCGAGTCGTAAGTTCATGGAATGCCCTGCCAGTAGCAGTGGTGGACTCTCCCTCTTTATGGGCATTTAAGTGGGCATTGGATAGGTATATGGAGGATAGGGGGTTAGTATAGGTTAGGTGGGCTTGGATCGGCGCAACATCGAGGGCCAAAGGGCCTGTACTGCGCTGTATTCTTCTATGTTCTATGTTCTATGAAACCCTTCCTAGTCATATACCCATCTAGATGCCTTTTAAATGTTGTAATTGTACCAGCCTCCACCAGCTTCCTCTGGCAGTTCATTCCATATACACACCACTCTCTGCCTGAAAACATTACCCCTTAGGTCCCTTTTTATATCTTTCTCCTCTCACTCTAAACCTATGCACTCTAATTCTGGACTTACCCACCCCAGGGAAAAGACCTTGTCAATTTACCCTGTCCATGCCCCTCTTGATTTTATAAACCCCTATAAGGTCACCCCTCAGCCTTTGACGCTCCAGGGTAATCAGCCCCAGCCTATTCAACCACTCCCTGTCTCCCAATAGGAAGGAGACCAGAATTGCACACAATATTCCAAAAATGGCCTAATCAATGTCCTGTACAGCTGCAACATGTCCTCCCAACTACTGTACTCAGTACTCTGACCAATAAAAGAAAGCATATCAAACACCTTCCTCACTATCCTATCTACCTGCGATTCTACTTTCAAGGAGCTATGAACCTGCACTCCAAGGTCTCTTTGTTCAGCAACACTCCTTAGGACCTTACTATTAGTGTATAAGTCCTGCTCTGATTTGCTTTCCCAAAATGCAGCACCTCGCATTTATCTAAATTAAACTCCATCTGCCACTCCTCAGCCCATTGGCCCATCTGGTCCAGAATCCCTTTGTAATCTGAGGTTACCTTCTTCGCTGTCCACTACACCTCCAATTTTAGTGTTAGCTGCAAACTTACTAACTATACCTCTTATGTTCACATCCACATCATTTATATAAATGACGAAAAGTAGTGGAACCAACACCAATCCTTGTGACACTCCACTGGTCACTGGACTCCAGTCTGAAAAACAACCCTCCACCACCACCCTCTGTCTTCTACCTTTGAGCCAGTTCTGTATCCAAATGTCTAGTTCTTCCTGTATTCCATGAGACCTCGCATTGCTAGCCACTCCCCCGTTGGGAACCTTGTTGAATGTCTTACCGGAGTCCAGATAGATTACATCTCCGCTTTGCCCTGATCAATCCTCTTTATTACTTTTTCAAAAGACTCAATCAAGTTTGTGATATAGGACTCAGCGGATTCTATCTGTTCCAACCTTCAGCACGTAGTGACACTGTTAACTGGTTTGCTGAAGAAGAACACAAGGTTTCGGTGGACAGAACAATGCCAAGAGGCATTCAACCGTTTGAAATCAATATTCACCAGTATTAGTTACACCAAACTTTTCAAAACGTTTTAAAGTCACATCAATGCTAGTGGCATTGGAGTTGGAGCTGTACTCCTACATGAAGATGAGGATGGGATTGAACTGCTAATTGGTTACGTTTCAAAGAAGATCAACATCCACCAGAGGAAATACTCCACGATTGAAAAAGAACGATTGGGTTTGGTACTGGCCTAATGTGTATGTCACCAACAATGTGTCAGAGATGGCGGTGTACACGGATCACAATCCTCTTATATTCTTAGAACGCTCTAAAGACAAGAATATGAGACTATTTCGTTGGAGTCTTATGTTCCAGACTTTTTATTTAAAAATCATACATGTTCCGGGTCGTAAGAACATAATCACAGATGTGTTATCGAGGATTTAACTGATAAAGTTTGGATGAGATTTGTATTTATTTAATGTTTTATATATATAGGAAAAAGTTAAGGAGAACTTATATTAAAGTTATCTGAATGTTAGGGTAATGCATTTAAAAAAATAGAAAAAAAATGAAGCCATCTTTTCATTATGATGGTTCATTTTTTCTTAAGGAGGGAGGTGTTATGAAGATATGGGTGTACTATACCTTTAAGAAAGTTAAAAGTTATTAGAATTACCTGACAGCACCAAGTGTTCTGAAAAAAGATCATGTAACATTTGGTCGAACAACTCGATTAGCTGGTTGCCTGGAGACAAAAACAAAAACAAACTCAAATTTGGCCAATCAGTTCAAAGTATACCCCAAAATACCAACCTCCAGGGAAGTTTGAATTGAATATATTGACAATCTTAAAAACCAATGACACAATCCGATGCTTTGGGGGTATAAGACCAGGGAAAATTGAACAGTTGGGAGGAGAACTGCCAAGCTACCAGCATGTAAAGACTGCCCAAGAAATAGCTCTCTTAAAGGTATCTTTATCGATCTGTAACCTGTGAAGCAGAATTCTCAAGGAGAAGAAAAGAAGACAGGAATACAGAGAAGAACTGAAAGCTGCCTGGTTTTGAGACAAGAAGTTTTGTTTCATAAATCTTAATCAGGGGTTTTATCTGACTTGTATTATGGAAGGGGAAGATAATGGAAAGGTTAGAGGAAAGAGATGCAAATAGTTGTTAGTTAATTATTCTCTGTTATACTTTAAGAAATAAAGTTGTTAATTTTTGCTTTAAATCGTCCTTGGCCTCTCAAACTTTCACAGATTACTGCACGGGATAAATCTTTTCTGTGTTACTGGTTTAAATTAAGCAGGAGAGTTTACCCCGTGTTGTAACACTTCTACCATCAACAGGACAGGCCCAGCAGTGGTGTCGGAACAAGGATTTAAAGTTGGAAGGGAACTGCTTTCGGAGTACTCAACATTTGACTTTGGATCTCATGAAGTTTAATAGCATCAGGTCAGGAAACTCCTACTAATTATCACACCTTCTTCCTCCTTCCCCACTTTGCCCTCTCCTCAGATCATTAATCGGTACTCATCCATGTTGAACATTACTAAGAGTAGCATGGGCACAGAGGTCTAAGCGGAAGACATCAATGCTTGTCACCTGAAGCTGGACTCAAACCCAGCTCCCTGACACTGTGAGGCAGCAGTGCTAACTATTGTGCCACCCAATATTTAACGTAATCTTTTTTGTTTCATGTGTGTGACTACAAGGAACATCAAAATATATCCAACTTCTTTTTAAGTCTTCCATCGGCATTGTCATCTCTGACCAGGCCAGCTTTGGTGGCCTTCCCTAATTAACACTGAACTAAGTGATTGATTGGTCAGGACAACATTCCTACAAATCTAGAGTCATGTGTCAGCCAAAGCAAGCAAGGATGGAAAAGTTCTTTCTTGAATGATTTGGAGCTGTACTTCATTTCAAATAAACCATTGCAATGCAAGATCAAAATGGTCACGAGAAATTCTGGACTGTGTAACTGTTGTTAAAAGAAATGGGCTAGTGACACCAAAAATGAATAGTTGAACTTATTGTGAGTTTTCTCACTTTAGAGCATCACAAAGCACTTCAATGAATTATTTTCAGAAGGAAGTGAATGATTATTGAGGCGAACAGGAGACAGACTTGAAAATAAGCTAAGCCACATTATTTTTGTTGATGTTGATTTTAGGCCATTTGTGATCACAGTTATCTAATATAGGTAGTTCATGATTAAAAGCAATTTTCTGATAGTTTGTTAAGAAATAGCAGTTTGGATATGATATGTTAGTTAGATTAAAAAAGAAATGTACAACTATATCAGTTACATAAAACACGCTGTTGGGGTGGAATGTTTTGGGTTGCGGGGGGCAGTGTCTTGCTTTCTCATTGAGGCGTTTGGGCATTCACCCCTGGGTCTTTCTCCTCTCCTTCTGGTCTGTATTCAATCTGCATGGTGAGAACTGCTCAATGAAGACTGCTTTCTGGGGATCACCCATTGAGAATTGCTCGGCAAAAGTGAGGACTGCAAATGCTGGAGATTAGAATCAAGATTAGAGTGGTGCTGGAAAAGCACAGCAGGTCAGGCAGCATCCAAGGAGGGGGAAAATCAATGTTTCAGGCAAAAACCCTCCATCAGGAATGCTGCCGATATTGCTGCTTGCAGGTGTACCCTAGAACTTTGTGGGAAGCCAGGGAAGTGATTGTTGGACCCCTTGCTGAGATGTTTGTATCATCAATAGTTACAGGTGAAGTGTCAGAAGGGTGGAGGTTGGCTAATGTGGCACCATTATTTAAGAAAGGTGGTAAGGAAGAGCCAGGGAACAATAGACCATTGAGCCTGACATCGGTGGTGGGACAGTACATGGGAAATCATGTCTCATGAGCTTGATTGTGTTTTTTAAGAAGTAGCAAAGAGAATTGATGAGGGCAGATCTATATGGACTTCAGTAAGGCATTCAACAAGGTTCCCCGTGGGAGACTGGTTAGCAAGGTTAGATCACGTGGAATATAGGGAGAATTAGATATTTGGATACAGAACTGGCTCAAAGGTAGAAGACAGAGGGTGGTGGTGGAGGGTTGTTTTTCAGACTAGAGGCCTGTGACCAGTGCTATGGCACAAGGATCGGTGCCGGGTCCACTGCTTTTCATCATTTACATAAATGATTTGGACATGAACATGGGAGGTAGAGTGAGTAAGTTTGCAGATGACAACAAAATTGGAGGTGTAGTGGACAGTGAAGAAGGTTATCTCAGGGTTCTTGATCAGAATGGGCTGAGGAGTGACAGATGGAGTTTAATTTAGATAAATGTGAGGTGTTGCATTTTGGCAAGGCAAATCATGGCACGACTTATACGCTTAATGGTAAGGTCTTGCGGAGCGTTGCTGAACAAAGAGACCTTGGATTGCAGGTTCATAATTCCTTGAAAGTAGAATCATAGATAGATAGGATATTGAAGAAGGTGCTTGGTATGCTTTCCTTTATTGCTCAGAGCATTGAGTATAGGAGTTGGAAGGTCATGTTGCAGCTGTACAGGACATTGGTCAGGCTACTTTTGGAATATTGCATGTATTTCTGGTCTCCTTCCTGGATGTTGAGAAATGAGAAAGGTTTCAGAAATGAGTTACAAGGATGTTGCCAGGGTTAGAGGGTTTGAGGTACATGGAGAGGCTGAATAGACTGGGGCTGTTTTCCTTGGAGCATTGGAAGCTGAGAGGTGACCTTATAGAGGTTTATAAAATCATGAGGGGCATGGATAGGGTAAATAGACAAGGTCTTTTCCCTGGAAAAAGTGAAGTCTGCAGATGCTGAAGATCAGAGTCGAGAGCGTGTTGCTGGAAAAACACAGTAGGTCAGGCAGCATCCAAGTAGCAGGAGAATTGACATTTTGTGCCCGAGCCCTTCATCAAAAATGAGGCTGAGAGCCTCGGGAGTGGAGAGATAAATGGGATGGGGGATAGGCTGGGGAGAAGGTAGCTGCGAGTGCAACAGGTGGATGGAGGTGGAGGTAAAGGTAATAGGTAGGAGAGGAGGGTGGAGCGGATAGGTGGGAAGGAAGATTGACAGGTGGAACAGGCCATGAGGATGGTGCTGAGCTGGAAATTTGGAACTGGGGTAAGGTGGAGGGAGGGGAAATGGGGAAACTGGTGAAATCCACATCGATGCCATTGGGTTGCAGTGTGCCGAGGCGGAAGATGAGGTGTTCTTCCTCCAGGCGTCGGGCGTGGTGGTGGAGAAGGACTAAGACCTGCATGTCCTTGGCAGAGTGAGAGGGGGAGCTGAAGTATTTGGCCACAGGGCAGTCGGGTTGATTGGTGTGGGTGTCCCGGAGATGTTCTCTAAAGCACTCTGCGAGAAGGCATCCAGTCTCCCCAGTGGAGAGGAGACCGCATCAGGAGCAAAGGATACAATGAATGACATGTGTGGAAGGGCAGGTGAATGTGGAAGGCTCCTTTAGGGCCTTGGATGGAGATGAGGGAGGAGGTGTGGGCGCAGGTTTTGCAATTCCTGGGGTAGCAGGGGAAGGTGCCAGGAGGGTAGGGTGGCTGGTTAGGGGGTGTGGACCTGACCAGGTAGTCACGGAGGGAATGGTTTTTGCGGAAAGCGGATAGAGGTATAGAGGTGGGGAGGGAAATATATCCCTAGTGGTGGGGTCCGTTTGTAGGTGTTGGAAATGTTGGCAGACAATACGGTTTATGTGGAGGTTGGTGAGGTGGAAGATGAGGATCGGGGGGGCAGGGGTTCTGCCCTTGTTATGGTTGGAGGGGTGGGGTTTGAGGGCGGAGGTGCGGGATGTGGATGAGATGCATTGGAGGGCGTCTTCAACCTTGTGGGAAGGGAAATTGCGGTCTCTAAAGAAAGAGTCCATCTGGTATGTTCTGTGGCGAAACTGGTTCCCTGGGAGCCAGTGCAGCAGAGGTGGGGGAATTAGGAATATGGGATAGCATGTTTGCAGGAAGTAGGGTAGGAGGAGGAGTAATCCAAGTAGCTGTGGGAGTCAGTGGGTTTGTAAAAAATGTCAGTGTTGAGTCAGTCCTCATCGATTGAGATAGAGAGGTCCAGGAAGGGGAGGGAGGTGTCAGAGATGGTCCGGGTGAATTTGAGGTTGGGGTGGAATGTGTTTGTGAAATTGATGAACTGTTTGACCTCCTCGTTGGAGCACGAGGTGGCGCTGATGCAGTCATCAATGTAGCGCAGGAAGAGGTGGGGAGTGGTGCCAGTGTAACTCCGGAAGATGGACTGTTATACATAGCCGACAAAGAGACAGGCATAGTTGGGGCCCATGCAGATGCCCATGGCTACCCTTTTCGTATGGAGGAAGTGCGAGGATTGGAAGGAGAAATTGTTGAGGGTGAGGACCAGTTCAGCCAAACGAATAAGAGTGTCAGTGGAAGGATACTGGTGGGGACATCAGGAGAGGAAGAAACAGAGGACTTGGAGGCCCTAGTTATGGCAGATGGAGGTGTAGAGGGACCTCAAGGTGAAGATGAGGCATTGGGGGCCGGGGAATCGGAAGTCTTGGAGGAGGTGGAGGGTATGGATGGTATTACGAACGTACGTGGGGAGTTTCTGGACCAGGGGTACAGGACAGTATCGAGATAGGTGGAAATGAGTTCAATGAGGCTGGAGCAGACTGAGACAATGGGTCAGCCGAGGTAGTCAGGCTTGTGGATCTTGGGTAGGAGGTAGAATTGGGTGGTGCGGGGTTCCTGAACAATGAGGTTGGAAGCTGTGGGTGGGAGATCCCCTGAGCTAATGAAGTTGAGTATGGTCTGGGAGATGATGGTTTGGTGATGGGGGTGAGGTCATGGTCGAGGGGGCAGTAAGAGGAAGTGTCCTCGAGTTGGCACCTGCCTTCAGCAGTGTAGAGGTCAGTGTGCCAAACTATCACTGCACCCCCTTTATCCGCTGGTTTGATGGTGAGGTTAGGGTTGGAGCGGAGGGAGGGGAGGGCTGCACGCTGTGAGGGTGAGAGGGGTTGGAGTGCGTGAGGCAGTTGGAAAATACTAAAGTCTTTTCCCTGGCATAGGAGAGTCCAGAACTACAGGGTATAGGCTTATGGTGAAAGAGGAAAGATTTAAAAAGACCTAAAGGGCAACTTTTTTATGCAGAGTGTGGTACATGTGGAATGAGTTGCCAGAAGCTTAAGTTTTAAAATACAATTATACATTGAATAATTTTTAAAACTCAAGCCTCTACCACTTAAATGACAACATTTAAAAAACGTCTGGATGGGTATGTAAATTTGAAGAGTTTAGAGGGATATGGGCCAAATGCTGGTTATGGGACTAGATTAATTTAGGATGAATTGGACCTAAGGGTCTGTTTCCATGTTGTTCATCTCTCTGCATCTCTGATGAGAAGTGTTCAGGGAGGACTCCCTCTCACTGAGGCAGTTATGGTTAAGATGGCAGCAGAGTAAGACACTGCTCACCAGCTCCTTTTCCTTTCTTTTTTACCTCTTGCTGCAGTTTTCTTAGCCGCTTACTTCTTAAAGTACCCTACCTGGATAGAATGGAGAATGGTGTCCGAGACCAGCACAGGAGACAATTCACATCCGGAGCCCAGAGAGGGAGCAGAGCGAGCCCGGGCTGAGCTGGGAGCCGAACCACAGCTGGAGCTGGAGTGGGAGCAGAGTGAGCCCAGGCCAGGCCAGTGGCGAGTTCTGGAGGTGGGTCCGGGACAGAGGCCAGCATGCGGACACAGTGAGGCCTCGGGTTCTGAAGCACTACAACCTGAGTACTTTAAAGATACTTTTTATTCTCATTTTGGACTTTTAAATAATGTATTCCATAATAGTCTTTTTTTTTACAATTTCAATTCTGTAACAAAACTTAAAGTATCTGTACCTAGGTATCCTGTACCTAAAATGGTGCCGAGTTACGACATTACAAACATTTCACTGCACTCATTTGAGTGCACGTGGCAATAAAGGCTATTCTAAAGGCTATGCTACAGAACTTATTATTAGGTCCTATTTCTTGGAGCAGATCACTTGGCCTGTGTCAATTGATTGTCAATGGCTATGGGATCACCACTCATAACGTCGAATGACCATTTCCCCCTTGCCAACCTCCATTTGAAGGTAAGTTCTTATTCTTTCCAAAAACAAAACCTTCTTATCTGGACATATATGGACAACCACCTGATGAAGGAGCAGCGCTTCGAAAGCTAGTGCTTCCAAATAAACCTGTTGGACTTTAACCTGGTGTTGTGTGATTTTTATCTTTGTCCACCCCAGTCCAACGCTGGCATCTGCAAATCATTCCCCAGAACACTACACAGATCACATTTGGCACCAGATCAATGGCAGTTGCTTGCTCAATGCACATTGTGACATTCGTGTTTCTCTTAATTCTTTATTTTGTTTTCTGTTGTGAACATTTTGTAAAGTTAAATTCTGCTGTAATAGCTGTTAATTGAAACTTCATGCTACACAGTAAACACTAGGAAAATTCCATTTTTGAGGGACCCCAATACTGAACAAGAGCATTAGCAAAACAGATGGGTTTTTATGACCGTCAATAATAGTTTTGCCATCACTGCTACTGAGTCTAGCTTTATGTTCCAGATTTACTAATTGAATTTAAATTCCACCAGCTGCCATGGTGGGACTCAAAGCCATGTCCTTAGATTACTGGATTACTCAACCAGTGACACTACTATCATCTCCCCTCATAGGTGGGATTATTATTTTGAAATAAGAGAGGAAGGAAACTCTATAAATATGCAATTATGCATTAAATAATTTTTAAAACTCAAAAGATGGAAAATATAAGCATACTAAATTTAAAGAATGTAAAAGGTAAGTCAGGAGGAAATAAAATATATAATGGAAAAAACAAGCTACAAAATATTTTCAAATATATAAGCACCTTTTTATGGAAAGCAGGAGTTCTTAGTGAAAAAGAGATGAACTAATGAGAAAAGAGAAAGGTAATATGGCTGGAAAATAATTTTGCTTAGTTTGACAACATTTTACAAATAGGAATTATTGATCTGCTATTTCAGTCTTGGATGAATTGGAGCGATATTTCATTTAGAATTATTTTCACAAGGAAGTGAAATGATTATTGAGGTGAAAAGGAAACAATCTTGAAAATAAGCTAAGGAAGTTTTGTTTTAATCTTTCGGTAAGTAAAGAGATAGCAGCAGTCAACCATGTCAAAGGCTACAGACTGGTTGAGAAAGATGAGAGGATAGAAACAGAAAGAGCTGAAGGAGCTCAACAGGTCTAGCAGCATTTCTGAACATAGAAAACAGGTTTAACATTGAAAGCCCAATTTGACTTTTCATTGAAACTGGAAAGTGATCACTTTTAGGCTGCTGGAAAAGGAAGGGAGCAGCTCCTAGAATAGCACAGAGGCCATGGAAAGGTCAGAGAATGTGGGAGTTTAGAGATCGAAGGTGTCATTAAACAGAAGGCAAAGGTTATAATTGCAAAGAAGAGATGGTCAAAAGTAGGTGTTAAAGATAAAGGAAGATGCTTTATCTTTGTCATCATGATGAATGCATTTGTGACTTTGCTAAGAGCTGGTTTTGTACCGTAGCAGTTACGAAAACCTGATAAGAGAAATTCAAATAAATACTTAAATAAATATAAACTTTTATATTATAAACTACAGGACCCTCAAAATTAAGTTCAGAGCTCAATAATTTAATGGCGATGGGTCAAAGGAAAATTTGAAAATTAATGTTGAGAGGCAACCGGGGGTGGGAGGAATGGGCGAAAGATGGAGATGAATGCTAAAAGGTGGTGGTGGAATTTAGAGGAAGTGTGGGCTAGTATACTAAGAAAAGGAAATAAAGTATTGCAAGTTGCTAATATCAATGAGGCTGGTGCAGTGATCGATCTGATATACATTTTAAGAGATAACCATCTAGCGATATAGCTAAAATTGAGGCTTTTGCAATATGAGAAAGTAACAATTGGGATAATAAATTGGTTGATCAGAAGCCAGGGCAATTGATTGACAGTTTTAATTAGGTCACTATAACCACTGGGAAAAACAATTTTGGAATGAACACCATGATGAGAAATGCATGATCAGCAGCTAGGTACACAAAAGCACCAGGATCTTTTCAGGCCTGTATGTTGAGGTGTTTCAGCGATATGGCCACTCACAGTAGAAAACATTAAAAAATGCAGGAGCTCTCATTTAAAAAGGTGAATAGAGATGCAAGATGGCTTAAAGTTCATGCACAATGTGGATCGCATTTACAGGAACAAATAAAATCCTGGGATGCATGTGGTACAGCACCAGCAATGCCAGTCTATAAAGCATCAGTTATAACTGGGTTTTGGTCTGTCAATATAACTCTGACATTTCTTATTTGAAGTGAAAACAAATATAATGGATATAACACCAAACTGGAACAACAAGATTATCATATTTCTTTTCAGATGATAGAGTTGTATTCTTTCCTCATATGTTGTGTTTCAAAAGATGGAAAGCAATAGAAAGAATCCAGACTGAGGAAGTGTTGGATTTTTTAAAGGAATAAGGGTGTGTGTGTGAGAGAGAGAGAGAAGTCTGGAACATGGAAGAGTGAGTTTCCTGAACATCTTGGACACTATTCAGGAAGGAAGCCTGAAACATATTAAAAACAAGAACACAAAATAAGAGCAGGCAAAGATCATATATCCTGTTCTGCCATTTAATAAGATCTTGGCTGGTTTGATTTTGGCCTCAATTTCACTCTGCTGCCTTTTATCCTTGACTCCTATCTCAAGTTTGTACATTGATTGATTGATTGATTGTTGTCCCATGTACTGAGATACAGTGAAAAGTGATCTTTTGCACACTATACATGCAGATCATACCATATAAAGTACTTCAGAGTCGCAGAACAGAGTGCAGAATACAATGTTATAGCGGCAGAGAAGGTGCAGAGAGAGAGATTAGAATTAACATTTGAGAGATCTGTTCAAAAGTCTGATAACAGTGGGGAAGAAGCTCTTCTTAAATCTATTTGAACGTGTATTCAAACATATATATCTTCTGTCTGACAGAAGAGAGTGGAAGAGAGTATAATTGGGGTGGGAGAGGTCTCTGATTATGTTGGTTTACTGAGACAGAAGGAAGTATAGATGGAGCCAATGGATGGAAGGCCAGTTTGTCTGATGAACTGGGCCATGTTCAAGACTTTCTGTAGTTTCTTGCAGTCTTGGGAAGAGCAGTTGCTAACCATGCTGTGATGCATCCAGATAGGATATTATTTTAATGGTGCATCTATAAAATTTGGTAAGAGTCCCGGTGGACATGCCTAATTTGCCTAACCTCTTGAGGAAGCATTCAATGACCTGATTCTCTAGGGTAAAGAATTCCCAGTTCACATCCCTCAGAGAGAAATTCCTCCTTTTTTCCACCATAAGTGAGATAGAAATATACCAGGGTATGACCACTGGATAAGGCAGGCGAGGGAAAAACTCTTTCCATTAGCTGATAGTTTGTGGAATCATAGAACTGTCCTGGTGTAGAAGGAGGCTATTCAGACAATATATCTGTGGTAGATCTCTGCTGTGATTTAATGTTGTTTTCCTGTCTTTTCCCTAAATCCCACCATAATACTTCTGTTCAAATAATCATTTCATGCCTTCTTCAATGGCTTGACAGAATTTGCTTTCACCACACCACCAGGCAGTGCAGTTCAAACCCAAGCCCTTCACTGTGTGAAGTTTTTTTTGTCCCACATCACGTTTACTTTTCCAAATAAATTCAGTTCTGTGCTAACCTTGTTGTTTCCTTTCACCAAAAGGAAAAGTTTGTCCCTGTATACCTCTTCCAGAGCTCTTATGATTTTGTAATTTTGAATCAAATCTCTTCTTAGCTTTTGTTCCATGATTAAGTTTCCCATCGCTGGAACCATCACATCAACCACTTCTGCACTTCTCCAATGTGTTCACATCCTTCCTGTAGTGTGGCACCCAGAACTGTACGCAATATTCCAGCTGACAGTGAACTAGTGTCTTATATATGTTCATCATAACCTCTCTGTTGTGACACTTCAATGGCCTTATTAATAAATTGTTAAGAAGCAGAGGACATATTTAAATGTTTGAATAATAGCTGCTGGGATTGTGAGGGAGAACATTCTTTCTGCAGTATGGAGTAATGACCAGGAATTTGCTGCTTATGATGATGGCTGAAAAAAAGATGATCAATTTTATCTAAAAGAAATTGGATGGGCATTTGAAGGAAATACATTTGCAGTGCTACAGAGAATGGGACTGACTTGTTTGCTTTCCAGAGAACCAATGTGATCTCAATGTGATAAATGGCCCACTTCTGCACTATGAGTGGTCTTGTGATTCATATGAAGTCCTCCTCCCGACAAAACACTTCCAGAGTACACAGTCAGCAATTGGTTCTGTAATTTCAAAAATATACTTTATTCATAAAATTATTTGGATCTCTATACAATTGGTCATGCCATTCTTGTGCACACATTACATTGCTTTACATACAGACATCGAAATTTATTTTTCCTATATTCAAGTCTGTACATTTACTATCCAGCTCTTCTGCTGAGGCGTCAGCGGAGCCCAAATGACTGGGTGGCCCCCTGTTCTTCTTAGGTAGGCAGATGTTACACGGTGGTCTTTCCCCACCGCGCCTTGGC
>NC_057729.1:11283611-11290161 GCF_004010195.1 Chiloscyllium plagiosum
GCCCTCTCCTTTTCCCGAAGGGTCTCAAGGACACTACGTGCTGACCACTTCCTGATGGACTTGTGGTCAAAGGTGTTTTTCTTCATAAACTTCTCCACGAATGACAGGTGATATGGAATACTTGGAGCGTTCCGCAGCAGCAAGTCCAATCTTCGCAACACCGGGGACAGGTAGAACCTCAGTACGTAGTGACACCTTGTGTACACTAACATTGTCAGTGTAGTCTCCATTAATGGGTGGGAATCAGATAGCTTCCCAGTCAGATCTGGAGTCAGGCAGGGCTGCCCTCTCTCTCCTGCCTTGATTTTGTGCTGCATACAGCCATTTGCCGAGTCCATCAGGAAGGATGCGAGTCTGAGAGGGGTGAATATTCCTGACAGCTGGGGCCTATAAGTCAAGGCCTCCCTGTACATGGATGACATCGCCGTTTTCTGCTCGGATCCGCTGTCCGTCCACAGACTCGTGCATATGTGACCGGTTCGAACGGGCCTCGGGAGCCAAGGTAAACCGAGGCAAGTGCGAGGCCATGCTCTTCGGGAACTGGGCCGACCAATCCTCGATCATCTTCACTGTTAGGACTGACCACCTGAAGGTGCTGGGTATTTGGTTCGGAGGGGCTGGGGCGTGCGCCAAGTCTTGGGAGGAGAGTATTAGCAAAGTGAGGCAGAAACTGGGCAGATGGAAGCTACGGTCACTCTCCATCGTGGGTAAAAACCTGGTCATCAGGTGTGAGGCACTGTCATTGCTGTTATGTGTGGCACAGGTCTGGACTATTCACAGAACCTGTGCCGCTGCAGTCACCCGGGCCATCTTCCATTTTATATGGAGGTCAAAGATGGACCGGGTCCGAAGGGACTCGATGTATAAAGATCTGGGCAACGAGGGAAAAAACACACCCAATGCCACCCTCACCCTGAAGGCCACCTTTGTGTGTGGCTGCATCAAGCTGTGTGTGGATCCCCGGTAAGCAATCAGTTCTGTAATGTGTGAATACAGGTGCAGATGAACTGAAGCACTAACTCTCCACAAGTACTTCTGGACCCACTCTGAACAGTGTCGATCACTCTTCACTGCGTGTGGAAGTCATTCAAATGAAAGATGCTACAAGAAATTTTTCCTTGTCTTAATTGTAAGGTATAGGGTTAAAATTGTGCAGAATAAGGGAACAGGTGTTGCTTCTGCAAAAGTTTACATTATAAAATTAGGCTGCACATGCCAATACTAAACAGTGAGAAGTGAAAACAGGTAGAATTATCTATGACTAATAGGGCAGAACGACCGTGTACTGGGATGTACCAGTAACAGGAGAATAGTGTACCAGTCGCAGGAAGGATGTGGCCAACGGATGGAATTTAGTTTGGCAGGATGATTGCACGAAGACAGCAAACTATGTAGTCACATATAAGGAATGAGATAAATAAGAGTAAGAGGCGACAGACTTAGAATAATGGGAGAAGTAAACAGAGGCGGAGAGAAGCTAGACAAAGATGGAGTGAAGCTAGAGCTTGTGATAGGCTACGCGCTACAGCAAAAGTAACCAATGGGGTGAAAGGGGAGGACCGAGAGATGCAGCTGAACAGCATAAATCAGAATGTAACCCTCAGATCGGGGTGCTTACTTGTTAGGCACCCGTTCTTGCAAGTTCATATCGATAAAATTCGCTGCTTCAGAATTTGACTCGGACTGAAATTTATTAATACGTGAGTTTTGTTTCTCACAATTTGGGCGCTTGTCCGGAGTGTCCATCATCACCAGTGGGGTAGGCACCGTCGATGGCTGGGAAGACACATCCCGTTCCTTTTAGAATGGTCTTATGTTCCTTGGCGGTGGGTTTCCCCTTCTGGTTGACTGGTTGAGATCCGATGAGAGTCTATCTGAACCAGGCGAAAGGTTGTAAATAGGCACAGGGAGCCAGGCAACTCCGTGCTTGGACCAAGGAAGGAAAAGAGATTTTTAAGTACTGCCTTGGTGGCTGGGATTGAGTTCTAGTAGTTAATAAGTGTCTAACGAAAGAACTCAATATGGGCTGTGCCTAGGGTAAAGTAAAAGCCTCTGGGAAAAAATAAGTGGAAATGGAGGCGGGGTCCCTGACAACATACCTCCAGAAAGTCCGTTGGGCAGGATGTTGTGGAATTGGAAAAATAATATTTGTACAAGGGAAAAAGATAGCAAAAAGATGATTAAATATTGTTGCTTTGTGTGGACTAAGGAATCCATTCTTTGTCCCGCCGCTTCTGGCCAAAGTACGGGTCAGTCAAAGACTGTGTTTGTAAATATTTGAATTTATATGGCAACAAAAAACAGCCTTTCAGTCAGGAGGGATCAGATTATGCTTCGTGTTGGAAGGGCTAGTAGCTGAAGGGCTACTGAGGATACACTTTGTCACTAAATCATGGCCAGACATCCAGAAAAAAAATCAGAAAATAGATGGGTGGAGTGAGAAATCACTTGAGGAATTATTAAGAGAGGCACAGAAAGTGTTCATAAAGAGAGAGGATGAGAAGCAAAAACAGAAGGCGAAAATGATGGTAGCCACGGATGATAAAGTAGTCAAGAAAAGGATCAAACCGGTGACTAGCAACCAGAGTGGAGGGTGGCAGCACGTAGAACATAGAGGAAGGGGTAGAGGATGAGGAGGACCTTTCGTAGGGTCCAGTCAACAGGGACAAGGACAGAGGTGGGGACCCCAACAAGTAGGGTGTTACATCCAGAAAAAAAAATCAAAAGATAGAGGGGTGGAACGAGAAGCAGAAAGCTCAAAAGGTGTCTGTGAGATATGGAGTGTGTGTGTGTGAGAGAGAGAGGGAGAGAGAGAGAGAAAAGAGCTGTACAGCTAATAGAAAGTTTAACCCTTTGCGATTCGGTTTGAATGCACATTTGTTTGTTGGTGATTGAATGTTTGTACTTTGCTCCCTGGAGCTTGAGATTCGGGACTGTTTTGAATCTGATTTCTATTATGGAAATTTAACATGATTTCATTTAAGGTTAAGGATTTTACAGTGATTATGAAATAAAATGTTAACTCCTATTCTTTTTACAGGTCATGACTGCCTTACTATCAGTTTCTAATTAATCTCTTTTATCCTTACATAAAAGCGATTTCAAAACAGCTTAATACGGAGGAAAACAACATGATCACCTTTTTTTGTTTTTCAGACTCATTTGTTTTCACTTAATTTTATGCTGGAGCTTTATTCAGAAAGTTCCCTCCCTCAATGACAGTTGAAGTTTCAGTTCAACATTAGATTGTAATAAATCAATAAATAGTATCTGTGACCTTGGATTCGGCCATTATTCATGCATTAGAAGTTTTTTTTAACTTGAATAGACAAATCCTTTTAAGACAGCTCTGGTTATTTCATGACCTATAGCATTGTAATTGAGCAATGACTGGTCAGCACTACTTAAGAAAACTAATTTTGGACTTAAATTAAGGGACTAATAGTAGAATTCAAAGTTGGGAACTGTATGCATTTTATATTTTAAATATTAAATACTGAATAAATGAATTTATAATATATAAATATATATTTACAAGTAAGATTCCAAAATGTATAGTTAGGAACAGGCTTTAAAGTTAGACAAACATAAATTGATAAATTGGTATTTGAAGCTATAGGGAGATTTCTTTAAAAAAAAATCAAGGTCTAAACAAAACATTGAATTAATAATTAATATTTATAATAAATCAGTTGTATTAGCCTGACTCAATATTAATTGGCAGGATTCCTTCACACATTCTCAGTGACCTGTCATATTGATTCATAGCTAATTTAAAACATGACTGCATTAATTCATTGTTAATTAAAGAATGGAAAGCTACATTCCTGGCCAGAGTGTGTGCAGGTAGTGGCAGCAACAGCCTTATTGGTAGGGGAGAGTCGGAAACTTACTTTTGGGGGAGCCTTAATAGTCAGCACCCCACATCAGGTACGGACCATATTAAATCAGAAAGCAGGACGGCGGCTTACGGACTCTAGAATTCTAAAATATGAAGTCATTGTAATAAAGAGGGTGACCTTACATTGATCACAGACATTTGTCTGAATCCAGCTACCTTTCTCTGGAAAGGGGAGGATGAAGCTCCCTCAGACCCAGAACATGACCGCCTTGACGTTATAGAATATCAGACAAAAGTAAGAATGGACCTTAGAGATATCCCTCTACATGCATGGGTCCTCCAGAGTGATTGAAGGTAAAAGACACAATGGATATGCAGTAGTGGATGGAATAGAGGGGAGTGTTATTGAGGCTAGTTGACTACCCAATGATTGGTCGGCACAGACTTGCAAACTTTATGCACTAGGAAGGGCCCTTAAGACCTTGGAAGGCAAAGAAGGAACTGTATACACAGATTCGAAGTATGCCATTGGGGTGGCACACACATTTGGGAAGATGTGGCAGGAGAGGGGACTGATAAACAGTAGGGGTAAAGAACCTGGGCTCCGACCATTTCAGAGCATTCAGGTAGATTATACTGAATTACCCCGAGTGGGAAGACTGAGGTATATGCTGGTAATGGTTGATCACCGATCTGGATGGGTGGAGGCGTACCCTTTAGCCTCTGCCACCGCGAGTGGGATGTCCAAGATAATACTTGAACACTTAATCCCCAGATACGGGATAGTGGAATGTATAGATTCGGATCAGGGAACTCATTTTACTTCTAGGGTACTCCAGGGAGTGATGAAGGGGTTAAGAGTCTCCTGGGAGTTCCACAACCCTTGGCACCCACCTTCATCAGGAAAGGTGGAGAGAATGAACCAGACACTCAAGAAGCAGTTATCTAAATTAGTAATAGAAACCAGACTCCCTTGGACTAAGTGTTTACCGATAGCCCTTTTGCAAGTGCGAATGGCCCCAAGGAAAGATGTGGGGCTGTCCCCTTAGGGGATATTGTTTGGCCTGCCCTATCTGGGAACGAAAGGGGAACTGCCAACCCTGGAGACTAAAGATCTGTTCTTAAAGAAGTATATACTGGGCTTATCCTCGTCTTTGTCTTTTCTTAGGAAACAAGGATTACTGGCACAGACTCCGCCCCCTTAAATTCGCCGTTCATCCCATCCGGCCGGGAGATTGGGTCCTAATTAAGTCATAGACAGAAACTAAATTGCAACCGGATTGGGAGGGACCGTACCAGGCTCTTTTGACGACTGAAACGGCGATACGCGCGGCAGAGAAAGGCTGGACTCGCTACACCAGGATTAAAGGACTGGTGGAATCCCCAGTTAAGAAAGAAGTCTGGACAGCCGAATCAACAGAAGAACCATTGAAACTCAGACTCAAAAAACTATAAGTAACTGCTTTCTATGCGGACCCGGGATAGTTTCTTTTTGATACCTATATATTGTATTGCCTGTTAAATCTCTTGGTCCTTCAATACTATTAAAGGATGCTAGGGACGCTTAGGGTTACCATATTAGCCTTCTTAGTATTGGGATTTTGTCAAGCGATGCTGTCATCTCCATATTTGTTATTAACGGTCCCTGAGTCTGAACATCCGCAAGTAATAGAGGTCAATGCTTGCAGCCGAGTGAATTGCAGAGATGTAAAGTATCAGAGGGAGTATATTTCCTTCAAAATCCTTCTTAAGACCCGACTAGACACAAGGTATGGTTCACAAAAACCGCCACCTGGCATCACTATCCACAGAGCCTCCTTACACCCAGCCCTAAACTGTCCTTCAGAAATACCTCCTCTGAAGACTCCTTTCCCTGTAAAAACGGGTCTCGACTCCTTACTAACGATTTAAAGATAGTAATGGAAGCCACTGGGGAGTGTTTTTCAGGTTGCTGTTTCCGAATAGCCGTAGGAAACAGAAAACAAGCCAAACAACTTGATAGTAAGATTCATCAACCTTTTGCCCCTCCCAACGACCCAAAGGTGATAAAAATTATAGAGATGAAGGACTTGAAGCAGACCATTGAAATAGAAACTGGATATGGGGATGCAAATGCCTGGGTTGAATGGGTAAAGTACACTGTTAAAACTCTGAATAAAAGCAATTACTATGCATGTGCCTCTGGTAGACCGGTCGCTCACATAGTCCCCGTTCCGCTCTGGTGGAACTGAAACAGGAAGGGCATGGAATGTATGATGGGAGAAAGTGAGGACTGCAGATGCTGGAGTACCAGAGTTGAAAAATGTGGTGCTGAAAAAACACAGCAGACCAGGCAGCATCCGAGGAGCAGGAGAATTGACGTTTCGGGCATAAGCCCTTCTTCAGGAATGAGACTGGTGTGCCAAGTGGGCTGAGATAAAAGGTAGGGGGAGGGAAATAGGGGGAGGGGCACTGGAAATACGATAGGTGGAAGATAGCTGTCCACTTAGCTAGAACACCCTGCACACCATGTGACTTCACTTTCTCCATTAGTTTACCATTGGGAACCTTATCAAACGCCTTACTAAAGTCAATTTATATGACATCTACAGCCCTTACTTCATCTATTAACTTGGTCACTTCCTCAAATAACTCTATTAAGTTGGTAAGGCACGATCTTCCCTGCACAAAACCATGTTGCCTATCACTGATAAGCCCATTCTTTTCCAA
>NC_057729.1:11290722-11307385 GCF_004010195.1 Chiloscyllium plagiosum
AATATTGTGACCTACCCTACCTCCTGACTGGAGAGGGGTATGTGCAAATGTGCAATTGGCAATCACATTCACCTTGGCATTTGAGAAGGAGAAGGTGGTAGTAACAAAGAATGAGAGGAGTATAAGATCGTTATTAGATACTTCCTTTGATGATAGGATTTATCTCAACTCTATAGGAGTTCCTAGAGGGATCTCCGATGAGTTCAAGGCCCGCAACCAGATTGCAGCAGGTTTTGAATTGGCTCTATTTTGGTGGGTAATGGTCAACAAGAATGTGGACTGGATAAACTATATTTTTTACAACCAGCAAAGATTCATCAATTACACTAGAGATGCAGTTAAGGGTATTTCCGAGCAACTTGATGCAACCAGCAAAATGGCCTGGGAAAACAGACTGGCCTTAGATATGGTCCTCGCTGAAAAAGGGGGTGTATGTGTGATGTTAGGAGGTAGCTGTTGTACCTTTATTCCAAATAATACAGCACCTGATGGGTCAATCTCTCGTGCCTTGCGCAGATTGACCACCTTGGCGGAAGAATTGGCTGAGAATTCAGGAGTGGACACATCACTCACGGAATGACTGGAATCATGGTTTGGGAAATGGAAGGGAGTGGTAGTCTCCATCCTCACCTCCCTGATAGTGGTAGCAGGGGTACTGACAGCAATTGGCTGTTGTATCATACCTTGTGTACGAGGGTTAACCCAGCGGCTAATTGAGGTGGCCTTGGCAAAACAAATGCCTCTAAAAGGTAATCAGGCAGAGGGACTCACCCTCCTGAACAATGAGGGGATGGGTGACCTTAAGGAATTAGCCACGATAAATGAAGTCTCAGGGATGATGCTAGCGAACTGGAAAGCAACGTATGAGACAAATGCAGAAGACAACATTTAGTAGCCAAGAAGAAAAAGGGGGGATTGTAAGGTATAAGGTTAAAATTGTGCGGAATAAGGGAACAGGTGTTGCTTCTGCAAAAGTTTACATTATAAAATTAGGCTGCACATGCCAATACTAAACAGTGAGAAGCAAAAACAGGTAGAATTATCTATGACTAATAGGGCAGAGCAACCGTGTAGCGGGATGTACCAGTAACAGGAGAATAGTGTGCCAGTTGCAGGAGGGATGTGGCCAACGGATGGAATTTAGTTTGGCAGGATGATCGCACGAAGACAGCAAACTATGCCAGGATAGTCACATATAAGGAATGAGATAAATAAGAGTAAGGGGCGACAGGCTTAGAGTAACGGGAGAAGTAAACAGAGGCAGAGAGAAGCTAGACAAAGATGGAGTGAAGCTAGAGCTTGTGATGGACTACGCGCTACAGCAAAAGTAACCAATGGGGTGAAAGGGGAGGACCGAGTGACGCAGATGAACAACATAAATCAGAATGTAACCCTCAGATCGGGGTGCTTACTTGTTAGGCACCCGTTCTTGCAAGTTCGTATCAATACAATTCGCTGCTTCAGAATTTGACTCGGACTGAAATTTATTAATATGTGAGTTTTGTTTCTCACATAATGAAATCAAGGGTGAGTTAATTCCAAATTGAGTCCTCTGCCCCTGAAAATAAAGACAAACTAATTTTTAATTCCCTCCTTTATTATGAAACAGATTAATTAGACATTTATTGGCCAATGTAGAATTAGACAAAACTGCATATGTTCCAATTTCCCTTTATTCTGCAGCAAATCGTTCTTTCTGGAACAGGCTGTCTTTTTTCAGATACAAGTTCACTGACTTGTAGCTCCTGCAGCTACACATCCAGCATGCCCAGTGCGGGTGAGAACATGCCCAGTGCAGGTGAGAGCAAGCTTTCCTGGGGAAAGCCTAACATGGAGCGTCTGCAGGTCGATGGCTTAAGAAAGACTGTGATGTTTAACATTCAACTTTATTTCTTTATTTTTCTACTGTGTACTAAGACCAACTGCAATGTTGAACTGTATTACTTACTTCTTTATTTTTCTGTACCTAAGATTTTGTACTCAGATACCTTTGTAACTAAGATGGCGCCGAGAATGGCAACACTGTAAACTTTTCACTGTACTCCTGTACTTGAGTACACGTGACAATAAAAACTAATTCTAATTCCTCCAGAACCTCTCCAGCTGTGCTGATTCCAGTTTTTTCACTTTCAGTGGACTCAGCTGTGCAGCGTTTTAGTGAATTTGTATTAATTTCCCAAATGCTAACTATGGAACCAAATTACATTCTATAACGGCAAAAATGCAGGAAAGGCCATTGAAAAGAGACTTGCAGTATAATTATTCAAATATATCATTACAGTGAAATTGTTTGGATCATTTAAACTGCATTTACTAGGAATAGTAAAATGCATTTACATGAATATTTTTTGCAAACTCATTGAGTGATTAATGTGGAAACTGTGCAGCCTTTAACGTGAACCAATAAAGTCTGATCTATTATAATTTGGCTGATTATAATTATTTCTGAATTGCATTTTTCACATAATCATTCTTGCCAGGAGCCTTTTTGGAAAGAACCAATTACAATTTCTAAAAGATGCTATCCATAATACATTGAAACTGTATTAATGACAGCCAAGTATTTGCATGGCTGATTTTGGATTTGGCTTGACCTGTCACTTTTGTGACAAGAGGGGTCCATCTACAGTGCATGTTAGTTGTGAGCAACTAATTTTAGTTTGTTTTATCATGGTTAGTCATTTGATCTAGCTCATTAACTTCAGTCGCCTTAAATAAATATAGGCTGAGTGGCTGACCTTTCCTTCATTTGATTAATGAACATCTTGCAGGGCTCGGGAGATAAAGCAGGTGAGCAGGACTAATTAGATCATTTCAAAGTGCTGCTATTCAGATGGGAAAGCTCAAATGGTCTCTCTTTGAGCTTTCTTATAAGTCCATAGACAGAAATATACAGTGCAGGAAAATATTTCAGTCTAATAGGTCAGTGTCAGAGTTCAGAACCAAAGAAAAATCTGTTCACTGTTATGTCCCTAAAATGACTCTCTTTCTTGTCGTTATTAAAGTCATTAACTTCAAAGCTAGCCCCGAGTAACCCACAGCAACTCTCAGCATAACACATTTCTGAAGGTTCATGGTTTCATCTTCCCATGTTCTTTTGAGATTGGTGCTGTGTCCACTACTTTTCATCATTTATATAAATAATTTGGATGTGACATAAGAGGTATAGTTAGTAAGGTTGCAGATGACATCAAAATTGGAGCTGTAGTGGACAGCGAAGAAGGTTACCTCAGATTACAACGGGATCTTGATTAGGTGGGTCAAAGGGCTGAGAAGTGGCAGATGGAGTTTAATTTAGATAAATGTGAGGTGCTGCATTTTGGGAAAGCAAATCTTAGCAGGACATAAGGAGTGTTGCTGAACAAAGAGACCTTGGAGTGCAGGTTCATAGCTCCTTGAAAGTGGAGTCGCAGGTAGATAGGATAGTGAAGAAGGTGCTTGGAATACTTTCCTTTATTGGTCAGAGTATTGAGTACAGGAGTTGGAAAGTCATGATGTGGTTGTACAGGACATTGGTTAGGCCACTATTGGAATATTGCATTCAATTCTGGTCTCCTTCCTATCAGAAGTATGTTGTGAAACTTGAAAGGCTTCAGAGAAGATTCACAAGGATGTTGCCAGGGTTGGAGGATTTGAGCTATAGGGAGAAGTTAAGTAGGCTAGGGCTATTTTATCTGGAGCATTGGAGGCTGAGGAGTGACCTTATAGAGGTTTTTAAAATCAGGAGGGGCATGGATAGGGTAAATAGACAAAGTCTTTTCCCTGGGGTGGGGGAGTCCAGAATTAGAGGGCATAGGTTTAGGGTGAGAGGGGAAAGATATAAAAAAGACCTAAGGGGCAAGTTTTTCACACAGAGGGTGATATGTGTATGGAATGAGCTGCAAGAGGGAGTGGTGGAGGCTAATACAATTGCAACATTTAAAAGGCATCTGGATGGGTATATGAGGGATATGGGCCAGGTGCTGGCAGGTGGGACTAGATTGGGTTGGGATATCTGGTCGGCGTGGACGGGTTTGACCGAAGGGTCTGTTTCTGTGCTGTACATCTCTATGACTATATGGGTGAAAGATTTAAATTGATACCAGGTTTAGCTGAAGGCAAGATTCTTCCCTTGCCGAATGGTGAAGTAGATAATCAGCTGAGTTGGCACCAAGGAGATGATCCCACCAACATGTGAGTTAACTTCTGGTTATGAAGGTCGCAGCTGAACCTTCCCATTTAGTGGCTAATTGAGGTCTTAAAGTGATCAATTAATGACCAGTTCAGGTGTCTCTCACCACCACCATCACAATCAACTCCGTTCTCGGTGGTCAAGGAAACTGGCAACCTTGACAACTAGAAAATATAGGAGACCTGCCTCCAAGGTCAGGCTTTGATCTGTTTCACCTCACCTTGTCAGCTCCCCTCCATAGATATGATCAGGGGACATGTATAGATGGAATGGCGTGGTCAGAGACAGCCAACTCCTGCACATACTCCAACCCCATCTCCTAACCATGCATACTCCTCAATCCACTGACCCTTGAATATTCACTTACTTTTCCCACTGCTCCTGGGCTTTGACTTTGCTGTCCCAACAGCAACCAGGGAATGGGTGACTACAAGGTAGTCTAAGGTAACCAGGTAGCCAGTACAGGAGTCCCCTAAGTCTATCGTACTTGCCAGTCAGTTTTCCATTATGGAAACTTGTGAAAGCGATGGTTCCTCAAGGGAGTGCAGCCAAAGCCAAGTCAATGTCACCAATGGGGTGTGTGTGTGTGTGTGTGTTGGGAGGGGGGCTGGGGTGGGGAGAGAGGAAGAATAGAAGGGCATTTGTGTTAGCAGATTCCATGGGAAGGAAATGTGACTGCAGGCTGGTGTGTTGCCTTTTTGGTGCCAGGGTCAAAAATGTCACAGAATAGCATCAAGGTATCCTTCTATGGGAAAGGGATAAGCCAGAACATATGGTCCACACTGGTACTAACAACATAGGTATGAAGAGAATGAGATCCTGAATGCAGATTTAAAGAAGTTAGAAAGGAAATTTAAAAAGCAGGACCTTAAGAGCAGTAATCACTGGACTAATCCCAGTGCCACATTGCTGGTAAGCATGAGAATAAGATGATACTGATTGAACACACAGCTGGAGAACTTATGTAGGAGGGAGAGCCTATATACTGCTGAGACATTTGTGTTAGTTCTGGGGCAGGTAGAATCTGGATAAACTGGATGGGTTATATCTTAACAGGACTCGGACTGACATCCTTGCAGGGAAATTTTCACATGCCATTGGGATTGCTTTGAACTAGCTTGTTAAGGGTCTGGGCATGGGAATGCACACAGCATTTTCAACCAAATGGTTGATCTAAAGGCAGAAATGGAGGCAAATAGTTATGACGTGATTGGTATTTCAGAAACAAGGTTGCATGGTGACGAGGGCTAGGAGCTGAATATTCAAGGAGACTTGTTGTTTAGAAAGGGCAGAAAAGAAGGAAAAAGAGGTGGCATTTTCTGGTACTAAGGGATGAGATCAGTACATTAGTAAAGGAGGATCTCAGATTGAAAGAACAATGGAAATCTGTTTGGATGGAACTAAGAAACAGCAAGGGACAGCAGACATTGGTTGGAGTTATGTATAAGCCACCAAATAATAGTTATATTGTTGGGCCTGGAATAAATCAAGAGGTGAAAGAAGCTTGTAGCATGGATACACTGTATTCATGGGTGACTTCAATCTGCAAATAAACTGGGTAAAACAATTAAGTGCTAAAACTGTGCAGGATGCATTTCTGGAGTGTCTTAGAGATAGTTTTTTAGTTCAGCATGTTGAAGAACTATCAAGGGGACAGGGATTTCTCCTCTAGTATTAAGTAATGAAAAAAGGTTAATTAATAATGTTGATGAAAAGAATTTTTAGGGATGATGTGACCACAATATGATAGAATTTTGCTATATCTTTGAAGATGAGATAATTCAGTCTGAAGCAAGGACACTAAATTTTGATAAGGGAAATTATGCAAGCATGCGTCACAAGTTAGTTGAATTGGACCAGTAAAATACATAAAAAAGCATGACCGTACATAGGCAATTTGGAAGAAATGTCACAGGACCCAAACTCTGATTTCGCTCCACAGATGTTGTCAGACCTACTGAGCTTTTCCAATAGTTTCTGTTTTTGGTAGTTTACACAGGCAATTGAGAGTCTTTAAAGGTCTATTACATGACCTCATCAAGCACATATTCATTCAAGGTACAGAAACACAAAAGACCATAAAAAGTAAAAGGAGAAGTAGGCCACTTGGTTCCTCAAGCCTCAGGTCATTTTCACTAACTCTATCCTCATTACATCGCAATTCCCTTTAAGTTAAGCACAGTTGTTTCCATTGCAGTTTTCTCACTCTCAAACTCAATATTACATTCTATCATGTTATGATCACTACTTCCAAAGCATATTTTACTCATTACACATTTTCATATCTATGATAGCCTGCTCCCTTAATGGCTCCATGACCTATTGCTCTAAGAAATTATTCTGAATATACTCTATAAATTTATTGGTGGAGCTAACCTTTCCAATTTGATTAATCCAATCAACATGAAGATTTCAAGTCACCCATGATTACTGCTTTATTCCTTTTGTATGCAACTATTACTTGCTGGTTTAAATCCTTTCCCACAGAGTCGCTACTGTTTGCAGGTCTGTATAGTACTCCTACCAATGTATTCATTCCCATACTGTTGTTACCGCCATCTAAATGGACTCTGAGCCAAGATCAACTCTCACAACTGCCCTCATTCAATGTTTCTTCACAGTACTACCCCACCCTCTTTTCCATCCCTCCTCTCCAAAAGGTCAAGTATCCTTGAATCATAAGTTCCCAGTTTTGGTCTCCTTGTAACCATGTTTCCATAATGTCTATTAGATCAAATTCATTTTCCTCGGTTTGTGCTGTGAGTTTTCCTATCTTAATTTGAATACTTCATGAATTAAGATGCAAATTCTTTAAGCTTGTTCTATTATTGAATTTCCCTATGCTTTTATGGTTCCTTGACATAATATGACATTCATACATTCTATCCATTCCTTTTATTTTCTAGTAACAATCAACCCCATCACTAACCTGCAATCCTACTATCTCTTTGATTTTATAGTTTTTCTATAAACTGAATCCACCTTAGTTAACTGTGGTTATCAAAGGAAATTAAAGTTTGCACAAGACTAACAGAAAAGGCTAAGAACATGGTCAGAATTTGTAATAAATATGAGGATTGGGAAGTTGTTAGACCGTAAAAACTTCTCCAGTAATTTAAAAAGAAAACATTTGGTTAAACATAATGTGGGCTGAAAAATGTGTTGCTGGAAAAGCGCAGCAGGTCAGGCAGCATCCAAGGAGCAGGAGAATCGACGTTTCGGGCATAAGCCCTTCTTCAGGAAAGAACAGTAGAGGTCTTTTGCAGGTCTGTGAGAGTGTTGTCCTGAGCTGGGGTAGGTCGAGTTGCAGGGAATTTAGGTAGCGGCGCATGGCTGCAAGCGTGGAGCGGAGGATCCAGAGGGAGGTCTGTTGCTGGAGGCTTCGGATTTGTTGTAGGTACTGGTTGTCCTGGTTGGGTCCAAATTTTGTTGGTCTGAACGTAGTCCAGAGTCCATGTGGGGTCAGTCGGTTCCGTAGACAGGTGCTGAGGAAGATGTGGCTGTGGTAGCGAGTCTGTTTGAGGACGTGGCTGAACAGCTTCAGGGCAGAGGAGATGACCTGGGGAGGTGCAGTGAGAGAGGGACTCACTGAAATCCTTGTAGAGGGCGGAAGAGAGCTTCTTCAAGGAAGGCATCCTTGCAGGAGGATTCGCCGTAGGTTAAAATCAACTAGGAGAAAGGGAGGACTGCAGATGCTGGAGATCAGAGCTGAAAAATGTGTTGCTGGAAAAGTGCAGCAGGTCAGGCAGCATCCTTATGCCCAAAACATCGATTCTTCTGCTCCTTGGATGCTGCCTGACATAAGGGCATCCTTATGCCCTTATGCCCAAAATGTCGATTCTCCTGCTCCTTGGATGCTGCCTGACGTGCTGCGCTTTTCCAGCAACACATTTTTCAGCTCTGATCTCCAGCATCTGCAGTCCTCACTTTCTCCTAAACATAATGTGGGTCCATTAAAAGCAACGGCAGGAGAATTTATATGGGAAAACTAAAATATGTCAGAGAAGCAAGTTAAATAGTTTGAATCTTTATCCCCCTCAGAAGATACAAGAAATCTTACAGAATAAGAGATCCAAGTGACTAAGAAAAAAATTAAAATTTGAAGGAAATTTACATTAGTAAGATATTTGTATTGGAGAAATTAATGTGCTTGCAAGTTACTAAGTCCCTGTGATCCGTTGGTCCACATTCCAGAGTTTGGAAGGATATAGCTGTAGAGACGGCCAATGCATTGGTGATTATTTTCCAAATTTCTATAGAATCTGACACGTTTCCTGCAGATTGAAACCTCACAAATGTCATCCCGAAAGAACAAGGGTAAAAGAAAATATGGAACAACAGACCTGTCAGCCTCACAGCAGTAGGAAGGAAAAGGTTAGAATTTATCACAAAGGTCATGATAAATGGACACTTCAATAAAAGCTATTGGATTGGTCAGACTATGAACTTGTGAATGTAAGATTGCATTTGAAAAATTTTCTGGAATACGTTGAGGATATTACAAACAATATTAATAAAGGGGCATCAATAGAAATAGTACATTTGGATTCTCAGAAAGATTTTGATAATATTGATAATTTCTTCCACAAGAATCATCGAATACAGTGTGGAAACAGGCCATTTGACCCAACAAGTCCATACCGACCCTCCAAAGAGTAATCCACCCAGACCCATTGCTCTATATTTACTCCTGACTAATGCACCTACACATCCCTGAACATTATGGGCAATTTAGCATGGCTAATTCACCTAACTGCACATCTTTGGACTATGGATAGAAACCAGAGCACCCAGAGGAAACCCACACAGACACAGGGAGAACATGCAAACACGCCCGAGGCTGGACTCGAGCGCAGGTCCCTGCTTTGTGAGGCAGCAGTGTTAACCACTGAACCACCATGCTGCCCTGAGCAATTTGTTAGCAAAATTAAAACATGTGGGATGATAAGGCATTAGCATGCATTAGGGATTGACTAACATAAAGAAAATAAATAGTATAAACAAATGGGTCATCTCACAGTGGCAGGGTGTGACTAGTGGGACACAATGATCAGCGATTGGGCCCAAGCTGTTCACAATATATCAATGATTTGGACACGGGGAGAAAATGTAATATTTCCAAATTTGCAGATGATACAAAAGTACTGAGGATTGTGTGTCCAGAGGCAGATGTAAAATGTTTTCAGGAAGCTTTAGGAAGACTTGGTGATTAGTCAAGAACATAGTAGATGGAATACATTGTGGAAATGTGTGAGGAAGAGCAGGTTTGCAGAATATTACTTAAATAAGAGTTTGGAAAGTGCAGATGTGCAAAGGAACTTGGGTGAATTAGCTAACTAATAGAAGAGTTGGAATGAAGAGGAAATTTTCAGGCTGACACTTTGCAACTAGTGGAGTGCATTAATAGGTTAATGTTTCAAGTCTGGAAGAAGAACCATATTGGGCTGGAAGCATTAACTCTGTTTCTCTCTCCACACAGTACTCCAGATGTAGTCCAACATAGCTGCTACAAAACTGTGTTTGTCATAAAACTAGGGAAGTCTTGTAAAACTATTCAAGGCACTGGTGAGACTACAGCTTAATTGCTGTGAACAACTTTCATCTACATATCTAAGAAAAGGTATGCTGACATTGGAGACAATCCAAAGAAGGTTCAAGAGGTTAATCCTGGGTTTGGAGGAATTTTCTCAAAGGAGAGGTTGAGTAGTTTGGATTTGTACTCTTTGGAGTTTATGATAATAAAAGGTGGCAGTACTGAAACATATAAGATTCTTAGGGACTTGACAGAGTATATTTGGAGAGGTCGTTTCCTTTTGTTGGTGATTCTAGGATTATAATCTCAGAGTAAGGAGTTAACTATTTAAGACTGAGATGCGGAGGAATCTTTTTCTCAGAGGTTGGTAGATTTGTGAAGTTCTTTACCCAAAAGATTCTTTAACACAAGGGCTGGGTTTTTAAATGTGTTCAAGTCTGAGCTAGATAAATTTCTAATCATTAAGGGAATCAAGGGTTATAGGGATAGGACAAGAAAGGGGAGTTGAAGATTATCAGATCAGTCATGGTCCCATTGAATAGTGGAGCAAACTCTGACTTACTTCTGCTCTTACATCTTACAGTCTTGTGGTGTCCTTATCAATAAGTCACCAAAGGCTAACATTCGGGTGCAATAAGTTAATAGGAAGGCTAATTGAATATTGGCCTTCATCACAAAAGAAAATATGTACAGGAGTAAGGAAATCTTGCTTCAGTTTTATAGGAGCTTTGTTGACTACATCTGGAGTACGGTGCACAGTTTTGGGTTCCTGATATCAGGAAAGGTATTATTGCCCTTGAGAGAGTTTCAGGTGGTGTGACACATTGTTACCCCATAAAAAGTGCACCAGCAAAATATTGTTGGATAAGCAGTCAAACTGACTTTGCATTTCATTGAGAATAGGTTTGTAGCCACTATGTTCTTTAGGTTCAGGCGTCTACAATCTACATGATCTATTATGGTGGAGAAAAAAACAATTAATGGTCTATCTAGATTAGACTCTTGTATTGAACAAGAACTGGTTTCTTGCAGGTTTACAATTAGTTACTGGTCACATTGATTAGAAAAACATTGTTACAAAGACTATAAGGAGGACCTGGACATTAGATCTTAATCCTAAACTGTTCTCCCCTCAAGTCTGACCTTGGCACTGTGGGTAGTGCTTTTGGCACTCCTCAGCAATAATCCTTTTTGATCCTTACACCTTTATAAAACATCTCCACCCAAATTTTTATCCATTATCAAGATTATAAATTTGTGCAGATTGTTATATTTATCACTAACCAAGCTGCTGCCAAATTCACAAATTCAAGCAGTCTGGAGACTTCACTATTCTCCCAGAACAACTTCTCTTCAAACTTGTAATACTGGTAATTCTCAAGGTTGAAGACTGTTGCCTTAAGTCTTTTCACTGACAATGTCAGGTTTGACAACCTCTTTAAATCATGGACCTTTAGTTTCTTCGATTTCCTTTGCAGTAGATGTCATTCCTGCTGAAGTAACTAGTTGCTGCCATGTAATACCTGCAGAATCTTTAAATCTTATGGATTTCTTTCTTGGAGGAGACTTTTCCCATTGAAGATATAATTTCTTCCTTTCAGTCTCCTGGATTTCTGAACTAGCATTTTTTTAAATTTTGTATTATGCTAACTGTTTGCATGCTGGTCATCCCTTTCCCATGATGGCTTCCATGGAGTGAGACGGACCACTCTTCAATCTGAGAGAGCCAATTTTCATTCCCAACAGAAACACATCCATCAATCCAAATTGACCATGATCGACCAGGTATCCTCAGTTGAACTAGTCTAGTTTGCCTGCAGTTGGCCCATATCCCTCTATACCTTTTCTGTTTATAGACCTGTCCAAATGTCCTATGGACAAGCCCTACGCATACACAGGGTCTGATTAGATGAGGAGGAACGTGACGGGCACCTGGAAGTACCCAAGGATGCCCTCATAAGAACAGGGTACGATGCTCAACTCATCAACAGCCAGTTCCGACGTGCCACAGCGAGGAACTGTAATGACCTCCTCAGGAGACAGACTCGAGCTGCAACGGAAAGGGTACCCTTCATTGTCCAGTACTTCCTAGGAGCCGAAAACTACGCCATGTTCTTCGCAGCCAGGATCACATTATCAATAATGATGAGTACCTCGCCAAGACATTCCCCACACCTCAACTTCTCGCCTTTAAATAGACACCAAACCTCAAATAGATCATTGTTTGTAACAAACTGCCCAGCTTTCAGGACAATACCATACAACCTTGTCATGGTAGACGTCGCAAGATGTATCAAAGTGTTGACATGGATTCCACCATTATGCGAGGGGACACCTCCCACCATGTACGTGGCAGATACTCATGTGACTCAATCAACGCTGTCTATCTCATTTGCTGCTGGCAAGGATTCCCTAAGGCATGGTACATTGGCAAGACCAAACAGAGGTTACAGCAACAGATGAATGGACACCGCACAACAATCAACAGACAAGAGTGTTCCCTCCCAGTTGGAGAACACTTCAGCAGTCTGGAACACTTGAGCTCGAACCTCCAAGTGACCGTCCTCCAAGGTGGACTTCGGGACAGGCAACAACGAAAAGTGACCGAGCAGAGGCTTATAGCCAAATTCACACACACACGCACACGCAGACCTTCTCTCATACACTCCCACGCACACCCTCTCACAGACGTAAACCCCTTTACACTCACACTCACACGCATACACACACTTTCACAGACACTCATAAACCCCCTTCCCTACACACGCACACACACCCACATGTACACATACGCATATAAGTTTATGAGGTGAATTTGTACTTGCAGAATTACATTTTACTTTTCTCAAAAACTGCAAGAATCCATGTCAGGTTCTGTAAATCCATTTTTTAGATTAGAATCAGCCTGATCATTGTGGCACAAACAGCCTTACTCAGTGAGCTAACACTTTCATTACATTATCTGGGCCGACATGACACCAATTGTTAAAGTTCACTTGAGAATGTAACTTTTAAAAAAAGTTTTGAGATTTACATAAGAAAAAACTGAAACCAAAATGTTCATTCTAAAAGATGAGAGACTTAACAAACAATCCAGATCTTTTTCAATATATAATTTCAGTAACATCACACTGTAAACTTTTGCTATAAATTCTGTCTTATAATCTTATTTTCCACAACCACCTGATGAAAGAGCAGCACTCCGATGCTAGTGATTCCAAGTAAGCCTGTTGGAGTATAACCTGGTGTTGTGTGATTTTTAACTTTGTACACCCCAGTCCAACACCAGCGTCTCCAAATCAAGCTGACAACACCTTTCCTACAGCAGGGCAAACAGAATTATAAGCGGTATTCTAAAAGTGGCCTCACTGATATCTCGCACAACTGTAATATGACCTCCCGACCCCTATACACAATGCCCTGACCAATGAAGGAGAATGTATCACCACCCTGTATACCTGCAATGCCACTTTCAAAGAGCTATGAATCTGCACCCCTAGGTCCCTCTATTCAAGAACACTCGCCAGGGCCCTAGTATTAAAAGTTTTTGTCCTGCCCTGGTTTACCTTACCTTAATGCAATACCTTGCCTTTATCTAAACTAAACTCTCTCTGTGACTTCTCGGACCATTGGTTCATCTGTTTAAACTCTCGTGTCTGCCAGTAGACGTCTGCTGAAGTATACGAACCTGTTACTTCAGTTTGTTAATTGGATTGGACACTCTCATTCACCCTCAGTGATTTACCTATTGGCAAAGCTCCATATCCACTTTTTCAGACCTGCTATTTGAAGATTGCTTGCTATGAACTCTGTATCTGTAACAGAAAGGGAAGGTGAAGAAATGAAATTCTCAACTTGAATCCATCTCTTGCAAATCATTTTGAATCGGGGGTAATTTAAGGCTGCGCCTGAAGATTCTGAAGAATCTACACCTTACTGCAGGTTAGGTTTGCTGTCTTAATCCTCGATAGGTTTAGGGATTTGATTGGCCGAGTGTAATAGACCTACTGAATTGAATGAGAAGTTGCTCATTGCATGTTTGCAACTGGTTACAAATTACATTGATATTGTAAGAAAATGTTACAGAGATGATGACCAAGAACTCAATATTAGGTCTTATTCCTTCAATATCCCGAGCTGTTCTGCCTACAAGTCCAATTGACATCACGGTAATGGGTGGTGCTTTAGGTACTCCTCAGTATTAACCCTTTCAAAACCTTCCACACTTATTCAAAAAGCACTGAGGTGCCAGATAATACATGATGCAGTGGCTTTTCAATTATGATGGTTGGCATGGTGGCTCCCATACATCATGGCACATGCCACCACAAAGGCATGGAGAACCCTGGCCTAGATAATATAAGCAACGGTCCCATACTGTTAAAGTTGTATGCTGCTTATTTACTAACATGCTGTCAATTAAGGTTTAATCACCATTCTTCCTACAATGAACAATGTGCATTTCAGCTTTTAATTTAGAAATGCTCGTGTAGTGGTACTATCACTTGGTAAGTAAGCTGCTGGAGGCCGGGCCAATTCTCAGGATCATAGCTTAATCCCCATCATAGCAGCTGGTGGATTTGAAAATTGACCACCCTCTGGAATGGTGTTTCAAATGGGCAACAAATGGTGGCCTTGGCAGTGACGCCAATATTTCACGCGGAAAACAAGTTATTTTCTCCTTTTTATGTGTTCCTTTGCACATGAAGTAGAACAGTTTGCTCAGATTTCAGCCTTCTCTGTTTGACTTTGTGTTGACCAATGGGACAGGCAACATTTGTGTTTAGATCCTTAATATCCTTTGGCATTCAGCTAAGGAATCTTGAAATGGACTGATGAAATATGTCTAATTCAGTCAAACTCAGATATAACTCTAAATCTGGAACTTAAACTCAATAGTTTAAGAGAAATTTGAAGTCCCTCAATCAAACCTCATGTTATATCTTGTGTATCTAGATCAAAAGAATTCAGGGGACCGGTTACAGTATGTAGTTGTATTTGCTTAGTTCATTTGTCCAGAGATTGTGGTATGGTTGGAACAAATTTTCCTCATCCCCAGTTCATGAAAGTTCTGTATCTTACGTATCAGGCTATTCAATCCAAAAGGCTCTATGCAATAACAGTAAGGACAGCACAGTGGCTTAGTCATAAACACTGCTGCCTCACAGTGCCAGGGACCCGGGTTTGATTCCAGACTCAGGTGACTGTGTGGAGTTTGCACATTCTCCCCGTGTCTGACTGGATGTCCTCTGGGTGCTCTGGTTTCCCCCCCATAATCCAAAGATGTGCAGTTAGGTGAACTGGCCATGCTAAATTGCTCATTGTGGTTGGTTAGGTACATTAGTCAGGGGAAGTGTGGGGGGAGTGGGTCTGGTGAGATACTCTTTGGAAGGTCGATGTGGACTTGTTGGGTTGAACAGCCTGTTTCCACACTGTAGGGATTCTATGATTACTAGCAGCAAGAGTGCAATGATAATTAAGTGTTTACTAACCAGGACAAAGTAAGCAAAGGACAAAAATGGAGAAGGAAACGTAGAAACTGAAAAATGGGATTTTCTTCAATGGCATGCGAACTTTGGAAATTCCAAATGAGAGCTATGTATCAGATAGAGGATGACTTTAGAAAACATAGTGCACACATTTTTAAATCAAACCGTTAATGATCATTTCTGATGAAAATGTATAGAATATAAGGCAAACTACTTTTACTTGGCAAAAATGTCTGTCTGTTTAAAAGAGCTGTATTTATTCTGCAGCTATGAAGTGGCCAGAAAAACCGTGAAATCAATTGCAGTCCTGTTCATTCGAAGTTGAAGAAATGGAATGATTTTCAAATTTATTTCATCTGAAATTATTATGTAGTTCTGGTTAGTAACAACAATGTTACTCTTCTTGGATGTTTGGATTGGTAAGTAGAAACAATTTCCTGTTCCAGTACAGTGAAATTAAAATGAACAGATCTGATGTTTAACTTGAAAGTGTTATGTTTGATCATTTTCAATGCAATTATATTCCCTCTGCAACCAACCCTACGCCCTCCCCTGCTGAGCTCAGAAAAGTTAATTTTATTTATTTTTTTCCTTTATCTGGGGAGATCATTGTACATTTGACCTGAACAAACATTTGTGAAGTTCTGATTAAATCTTAGATAAAGATCTAGAAATCGAGACATTCAAGAAAACAAAACATATTCTCTGCGTTGTTATATTGTTATAATGCACTGTAGTATAAGTGAGGTCAAATCCAAATGGTCTGATCCAAGTTAATATTTTCAATTGGAGGGTGTTGGGCACTCCAAGTTGTTAAGGAAGCATAGCCTGTGTATAACTTGGTGCTGAATTTTATAGAACACTGGTGTGATACGACCAGATAGAGAGTTGTGGAATAGCAGTCCTATCTTTTTCTCTTTCTTTGAATGAGGTGCGTTTAAAATTCAAAAAAGATGAACTTGTAGATACAGTATGTGCACTTAATGTTGTTTGTTTACTTACCACTGACTCCACATTGACCACATGGGTAGCATCTCTGACAATGCTGCCATGGTCTGCTGGTGTAGCCTCCTAACCAGTGCTCCAGGAAAGGCATACCACCTCAACTCTGCACCATCTCATCCACCAGGACCAGATCCCAGTTGGATAATGGCAGAAGATTTGACCTGGGAAAGCATTTGTGAATTTCTAACTAAATCTTAGATAAAGATCTAAAAATCTAGGTCTCTTTCTCAGACATCTTTGGGTAGAGAGTCCTTCAAAGAGCAGCACAGCTTCTGAAAACCAGTGCTTCCTTGAGTGCACAATGGCCTTTTAAAGATGGCACAGAAACCAGGGAATATCCAGTGAGTGACAGTATCCTGGAAAAGCAGGTGGTAGGATGGGGCTAGAGTTGGGTGAGAGGGACTGGGGTAGGTCATTAATGAGGAACTACAAAAGCAACCACCCCAACACACACAAAAGAAGTTG
>NC_057729.1:11307696-11308655 GCF_004010195.1 Chiloscyllium plagiosum
GTAGCCACACACACAGATGACAAGCAACATGAGTTCGACTGGGACAACAGAGAACAGCCAGGGAATTCCTAGAGGCGTGGCACTCATCCACTGATTCAATAAGCACATCGACCTGGTCCCAATATACTGGCCACTGCAGTGGACAGCTGGAACTGACAACCGGAAATGGCAGATACAAACCACTACAAATGCCGGAGGAAAGATCACAGAAGCACTTCACAGGAGGCTCCCAAGCACTGAGGATGTCACCTAGACAGGGGACAAAACGTCTGCAACACAAATTCCCAGCTCGGCGAACAGAACCACAACACCGAGCACCCGAGCTACAAATCTTCTCAAAAACTTTGAATTAATGAGGTGAGTTTGGTTAGTTACAGCGAGAGATCTCGCTTGGCCTCACAGAGATAAACTTGCCTTGGAGTGCGACTAAACTAAAGTAGCCTTTTAAGAACCAGTAAGTTTCAATCCGTGTCTTCCAGAAGGTCTGAAAACACAATGCACTTCTCCAGACACCATTGCCTACCAACAGGTGGCATTAGACCCGACCCCACAACTAGGAAACAAAATTACATATCTCCTAAGAAAATTACACAATTCCTGACAATTAAACAAGATGGAATTCCAGAAAATGCAACCAGACAGGACCAACACCCCACGATTCTACGGACTACCAAAAATCCATAAACCAGGAGCCACCCTCAGACCCATAGTCTCACTACCCAGAACACCAACTTACAGACTGGCCAAAGAACTACACGCAAGACTGAAATACCTAGTAGAAGAGTCACAGCACTCCATCCACTCCACCCAGGAATTCCTAAAAATCATCAAAAACACCAAAATAGAGGAAGACGAAACAATGATCTCATTTGACGTAACAGCACTGTTCACCTCCATCAACATCGACCTGGCAAAGGAAACACTTACCACACTTTTAGAAGAGACCATCACACACACAC
>NC_057729.1:11308914-11313828 GCF_004010195.1 Chiloscyllium plagiosum
AAGAAGAACGGATACTCAAAACATACAGTGCGCAGATTCCTCAAGAACAAACCACGACAAGCAGACCAAACACAGCCAGAAACCCTAACCACCTTACCATACATCAAAGAAGTTTCAGAAATGATAGCCAGACTACTCAGACCCCCCGGAATCCGAGTAGCACACAAACCCACCAACACTCTCAAACAAAATCTAACAAACTTAAAAGAGCCAGTACAACCCAAGGACAAAACCAACATCATCTACAAAATTCCATGCAAGGACTTCCACAAACACTATGTAGGACAAACAGGAAGAAAGTTAGCCACCAGGATACACGAACACCAGCTAGCCACAAAAAGACACGACCGTCTCTCCCTCGTAGCCCTACACACGGATGAAAAAACCCAGCAATTCGACTGGGACAACACATCTATCCTGGGACAGGCTAAGCAAAGACATGCCAGAGAATTCCTAGAGGCCTGGCACTCCAACCACAACGCCATAACCAAACACATAGATCTTGATACCATCTATCAACCCCTCAGAAAACGAACAGGAAATGACATCAGCACAAACCCCAGGAACCTCATCCAGGACAAACATATAAATAAAAAGCAGGAGACAACAGCTTCACTTCACTTGGAGGTCGCCACTGATGATGTTTCCTAGCCAGGTAATGAAATGTCTGGATATCAAACCTACAGCTCAGTCAGCAAATCTACACCATAAACTTCAACCTGAGCTACAAACCTTCACAAACCTTGCAAAAAACACACACTGTGCTTATGTCAAGATTTCCTTAGGCACAGAAAATAGGCAATTTAGGAGGACTTTTACTACCATGTATAACAGGGAAATATCTCATCTTATATGCACAGCATGGTTTACCACCCTTCTTGAAGGTAGTTGTAATTGTCACAATCGAAGAGGGCTGGGGTGGGGAAGGTCAGGGTCAGTCCCTTCCTTCTCAGATCTGCAGCTAACTGCACACTAATGTAAGCAACAGCTTTGAAGAGTTCAGCTGGAAGACCATCAGGGGAGCATGCTTGGTTGATCTCCATTTGTTTGATTGATGGTGCAGTTCTCCCATTGATGCGGTGCACCCATAGCTTCCATCACAGGATCCTGCAGGGCATCCTGAAGAGTCTCAGCTGTCACTGTGGATTCATGGATGAGGAGTTGGTGACTTTTTCGCTTGAGTGTTAACAGATGCTATTGTCATCCTTTAGAAGACAGACACGATCCTAGGAGTGGATCAGATTGTGTTCATTTTGACCTTCACCCATAGATAGGCCCAGTGGCTTCAAAAAGGCTTTACATGTCACAACAGTTGGAATGTTGTTGGATTTCTCGAGCCTTCTTTGAAACATAAGGCACAGGAACAGAAGGGGGCCAATCAGCTCATGGTGTCTGCTCGGCCATTTAATACGATCATAGCTGATCACCCACTTCAGTGCTTTTTCACGCACTTTATCTCTGTATCCCTTTGCATCACTGGTATTTTGAAATTGGTGCATTTCTATTTTAAATATACTCAATGCCTGAGTTCTCACAGTAAAGCTATCTCCTTATCTATGTCCGAAGTGATTATTTTTAAATTGCGCTTCCTGACTCCAAACACATGAACCAGGGAACAAATCTCATCTGTATGTCCCTTTGTCTATCCCACTGCATATCTTGTAGGTCTCAATGGGATCACCACTCATTCTTCAATCCTGTTGTGGATACAGGCTCAGTTTACCCAAGGTCTTTCCATAGGAGAGTCGTGCCATCGGGAACAAATCTGGTGAACCTTCATTGCACTCCCTCAACTGTTTTGAAGAAAGGTCATTGGACCTGAAATACTAACTCTGCTCTCTCTCCATTGACGTTGCTAGACCTGCTGAGTTTCTCCTGCAATTTCTGGGTTTTTTTCTAATATCCTTCTAAGCTAAGGAGACTAAATTAGTCTGGGTGTGGTCTAACCAAAGTTCTATACAATTGAAGCAAGTTTTTGCAACTCCTGTTCCTCAAATCCTCTTGCAATAAAAGCCAACATATCACTAGCCTTCCCAATTGCCTGCTGAACCTGCATGTTAACCCTTAGTTAGTTTTGTTAATTCACCCAGGTCCTTTGCATACCCTTCCCAACATCTTATTATTTAAGAAATATTCTGCACATCTGTTTTTCTGAACAAAGTAGATGACCTCACATTTTTCCAGAATATCTTCCATCTGCCATGTTCTTGTTCACTCATTAAGTCTGTCCAAATCCTCTTAAAATCAGTTTTCATCTTCCTCAAGGCATACATTCCCAAATAGCTTTGCATCATCTGTGAACTTGGTAATATTAAGTCCCCACAAACAAAATATTGAGAAATATGGTGAGCAACTGAGGCCCACGTACTGATCCCCAAGTTACTCCACTAGTAACAGCTTGCAAACATGGAATTATCCCTTTCATTCTTACTTTTGTTTGCTGTTATTACATCACTCATTCAAGCCAGGGTGTTTTCTCCTATCTTTTACATTTAATACCAATTTTTCTCATGGATGTTTGCCCCGTTAGAATGAGTGGTTCATGAAGGTAAATTAAAATTGGTCATGAACTGAACAAGAAACTGTATTTATATTGTGGTTCTAAATAATAAGTGTACCAAGGTCGTGCACAGGTGTGTTATAGGAGAACATATGACATGAAGCCACCTAAGGAGATCATACAATAGATGGCCAAAACTTACATCAGAAATGAAGGTTTTAAATAACATCTTAATAATTGAGGACTGAAAATGCTAGAACTGAAGCAAGATGGAGGTATCAGTGAATTTCAGGGCATGCAGAAATATGGAATCAACACAAAAATAAGAACTTTAAAATCAAAATGTTGCTGGACTATGATTCAATACTGGTCTGAGATGTAGGAGAAGAGAAAAATAAAGATTGGCATCCACAATATAGGGAGGTTATGATGAGCTTGGATAAGGAAACTCAGGTTAAATAACCATCAACTCTTCAGGAGTTACTTAAAATATGGTTTATCGACTACATAAAATGTTGCTGCAGCTAAAGTGTAATATGGATACAGTTCGAACAGAAGAATTGTCTGAAATATAGTTGTATCTTCTTACACATGAATTTTTATCCATGATAAAATTTTATATTAACAAAAAAACAAAGCGAGTAGATCTTAATTGCTTCGTACATCCACTACCATTGCAAAGAAAAAAATAGCTGAGGAAGGGCTCTGGTTAAACTTGCAGTGCTAAATTGATTAATCTCAATTGACATAAAGAAGGAAATGAGGTTTTCCATACCGACCTGTTTTCTAATAATCCGGCTGAATGTGTACATATGTGAACATTGAGCTGGGACAGCAACTGGTTTTACTTTTTTTGACTTTTAGGTGATGGCTTAGCAGACCAACTTTATCACTCAGGAACTATATGGGAAAAATTCAGATATTCTCTCTTGGCACAATAATCCAGGTAACACCTGGATCATGTCAGAGATAATGGACCTCACTTTAGGTTCACAATGATTTAATATGTAACTAAATAATTCAACTGGTTAATGTGCAGTATGGAGGAATCTTACAATTGATATTTATAAGCTCAAATTGGGTACTTAAATTAATGGAAACATGAATGTTAATGTTAAACAATAGAATGGTTCTGTACCTTTAAATATGTGAAATATGTGAAAGAGCAGGTCAGCCAAAGGTTAGATAATAGTTGGAAACTTTGCTGTTTTTATTTTCAGTTGTTGTTCCATCTAAGTACTTAATTAACTTGGCTAAGACTGACCAGGGATGTTTTCCTTAAAAATTATTTGCTTATGTTAACAGATGGTGATTTGCTTCATAAATCACTATGTTTAGAACAAACTTGAAGTTTATTCTGGCTTATTTATATTAAACATGTTTAATACATTAAACACCAAGACTATTTTGAAAAAAATGTAAATCTGTCCTTTGAAGTCTTCCATTAAATATTTCTTCCTCTTAGCCCTTCTTATTCCGTTAAAGGAGAGGATGAACTTATTTATTTTGGCATGATTTTTATTCCATGAAAAGCTTCTGTGTTTCTGACTTATAAATAGTTTTATATAAACAGAGATACAGGTATCAGCACACCTGATAACTGCAGTGCAACAGCCTTGTTCTTCACCAGATTTAATCCCTTCTTTACTACTTTTGAATATAATGCTGTCTTCCACATTAGGATGCAGTAACGCAAACTGTTATGCAGTCAAGATATGCTGGGAAGGCATTGTGGAAACTTTTAATAAGGTACAGGATTGAAAATACTGATAAACCGGACTCAAACTCAATATAAGCACTGTATCAGCATTAAGTATTTTCATGAATGAGGTGTATGAGTATCATACAACAGAAAATGAAGATTATGACAACATGCAAGGGATAGATACATATGGATATTATCTATAAAGAAACTCACCTACTCCAACATTCACTGCATAAAATATTGGGATTGAATGCATTGTTTATAAATCATTTGTATTCTTTTAACATAATAGGATAATTATATACTGTTTCTGCTAATCTTCAGCACAGGTTACAACATGAGGACAGACGTGCTATCGTAAGGACAGACTGACGGGCAGAGGGGGTGGGGTGGCCATGTTGGTAAGGGATGATATTCAGTCCCTTGCGCGGGTGGACCTAGAATCAGGGGCTGTAGAGTCAGTGTGGATAGAGCTGAGAAATACTAAGTGTAAAAAGACCCTTTTGGGAGTTATCTACAGGCTCCCAAACAGTAGCCTGGATGTCGGATGTAAGTTAAATCAGGAGCTGAAATTGGCCTGTCGCAAAGATGTTACGACAGTTGTTATGGGGAATTTTAACATGCAGGTAGACTGGGAGAATCAGGATGGTATTGGACCTCAAGAAAGAGACTTTGTGGAGTGCCTCAGAGATGGATTCTTAGAACAGCT
>NC_057729.1:11316070-11324216 GCF_004010195.1 Chiloscyllium plagiosum
AGACATATAAGATTATTAAAGGTTTGGACACTCTGGGGGCAGGAAGCATGTTTCCGCTGATGGGTGAGTGCCGAAATAGAGGACACAGCTTAAAAATACGGGGTAGACCATTTAGGACATAGACGAGGAGAAACTTCTTTACCCAGAGAGTGGTGGCTGTGTGGAATGCTCTGCCCCAGAGGGCAGTGGAGGCCCAGTCTCTGGATTCATTTAAGAAAGAGTTGGATAGAGCTCTCAAGGATTGTGGAATCAAGGGTTATGGAGATAAGGCAGGTACAGGATACTGATTAAGGATGATCAGGTTTGATCATATTGAATGGTGGTGCAGGCTCAAAGGGCAGAATGGCCTAGTCCTGCACCTATTGTCTATTGTCTATTGAGATTGAGATTAAGATACCCCGCATTGAAATTCTATGCAAAAGCTTTATCCTCAGCATTGCAGTAATTGAGGGTTAATATGCTATCAATAATATTTTTACTTGATATCACATCATCCTGGTTCCTGTTGCTCCACTTTCATGATGTTTCTATTCATGCATGCCAGTCTAGAATGCTATCAGAAATTAATCAATTGTTTCAAATCAACATCAAAACGCGTGGCGCTGGAAAAGCACAGCCAGCCAGGCAGCATCTGAGGAGCAGGAGAGTCGACATTTCGAGCATAAGCTCTTTCTGATGAAGAGCTTATGCTCGAAACATCGACTCTGGTTCCTCGGATGCTGCCTGACTGGCTGTGCTTTTCCAGCGCCACGCTTTTTGACTCTGATCTCCAGCATCTGCAGTCCTCACTTTCTCCTAGCTTTAAAACGAAGTCTATAATATTTTAAACAAGTGTTCTGCAGGCTTCACTTGTTCACTCATTCCAAAATGGCATGATGCACAGTGGTATATTATCAGATCCTTTCCCATTGCCAATAGCACCAATTAAGACAGAGTACTGACTCCAGCTCTGTTTGTCGTGTATATTTTGGCCATGCTCCAGTACACACTCAATTCGGGACAGATGGCAACTTCTTCAAGCTTCAAATATTCTGGATTTGCATAAAGATTATAAACAGCTACAGAATAAACTCTTGTTTATGGAAGAATGGCATCCATTCTGGAAAGCATTCAGTTGCCTTTTTATCTCTTTGGCCTCCCCTTTGAATACTTTGGCCTGACAATAAATTAAAAGAAAACAGATCTTGGCATATACCCCAAGACCCGGGTGTCACTGCCAACAACACACTCCTTTCCTCAGTATAAACATTTTTCTAGCTTGGGACTATTGTCTCCAATGAATCTGCACTGGATGACAAATCAACCATTGCTTAACAAAAGCAAGTTCAAGATTTGGTAGTTCACTCACTACCTTTGGAATGAGTGTGAAGTTTGCCTCTGAACAAGCGTCTAAGTCTGCTGGGCAGTGGTTCTTAAATGACTTATTTATGGATGCAAGACTTGGAAACCTATCAGTATCACAAGCCACTAAAAGAATTCCACTTGCAGTATATGAGATCTATTTGTAACATCAGGTGTGGGGAGCATTTAGGGAACAGTGATCATAATTCTATAAGTTTTAAGGTTTGTTATGGATAAGGATAAAACTGACCCTCATGTGAAAGTGCTAAATTAGGGGAAGGCTAATTACAACAGTATCAGGCAAGAATAAGAGAAATTAGACTGAGGACATTGTTTGAGGATGAATCCATATCTGGCTTGTGGGAGTCTTTTAAAGGCAAGTTGATCAGAGTTCAGGACCAACATGTTACTGTGATGATGAAAATAAGGATGGCAAGATTCAGGAACCCTGGATGACAAGAGATATTGAAAAATTAGTCAGAAAGAAAAAGTAAGGTTTAGGAAACTGAAATCTGACAAGGCACTTGAGGAATATAAAGATAGGAGGAAAGAAATTCAGCCAGGAATTAGGAAGGCTAAAAGAGACCATGAAATGCCTTTGGTAGACAGTGCACCTGGCAGCATCAGAAGGTGGAGAATTCAACATTTCGGGTGTAACCCTTCTTCAAGACTGAGGGTGAGTGCAAGGGGAGCTGCAGATAAAGAGGATAGGGGTGATGGAGGGCTTTGGGTGAGGAGTAGGGCAGATTGATGAGGTAGTGAAAGGTGAACACAGGTAGAGGGTACCGCCTGGTTGGTTGATGGGAGGAATGAATCTGGTTGGTAGCTGGAAGTAAGGGTCGGTCAGAGGAATGGCAGGGAGGGGGAGGGACTGGAAAGAGAGTCGGGGGGTGGAAAGAGAGATTACTTGAAATTGGAGAACTCAATGTTGAGTCCTCTGAGCTGTAAGCTGCCCAGGTGGAAGATGAGGTGTTGTCTCTCCAACTTGTGGTCTGTCTTGCTGTGGCAATGGTCATGTTGGAGAGGGAGTGGGAAGGGGAGTTGAAATAGGTGGTGACTGGGAGATCAGGTCAGCCCCTGTGGGCCTGTCTGAGATGCTCTGTGAACCATGCCCTTAGTCTGCGTGGAACCAGAGGAAGTGGGTGAGGTCCTTAATGAATACTTTGCATTGATATTCACCAAGGAGAAAGATACAGATGATGGTAAGATTAGGGAGGGGTATGTCAATATTTTAGGGATTGTTGATATTAAGAAGGAAGGGCAGTTGGGCTATATGGTAAACATTAAAGTAAATAAGTCCCCAGGGCCTGGTGGGATCTATCCCAGGATAATGATGGAGACAAGGTAGGAGTTTAGTGGGGCCTTGACAGAGATCTTTGACTACAGATGACGTCCCATTAGACTGTGGAATAGTTGGATTGTTCCTTTGTTTAAGAAGGGCAACAGGGATAATCCAGGAAATTATAGGTCTGTAAGCCTTACTTCAGTGGTAAGGAAATTATTGCAGAAGAATCTTAGGGACAGGGTTTACTCACAACTGGGAAAAAGAATGGACTTATTAGGAACTGTCAGCATGCCTTTGTGCAGGGGTAGTTTGGCCTCACAAATTTGATTGAGTTTTTTGAGGAAGTGACAAAGATGATTGACGAGGGTAGGGCAGCGGATCTGTCTACATTGACTTTACTAATGTATTTGACAAGGTCCCTCATGATAAACTGGTCCAGAAGGTTAAGTCACTTGAGATCCTCTGTGAGTTGGTAAGTGGATATAAAATTGAGTTGGTCATAGAAGACAGATGGTAGTTAGGAAAGATTGCTTTTCTGAGTGGAGGTTTGTGACCAGTGGTGTTCCACAAGGATCAGTACTGCTGTATGCAATATAAATATAAATGAGTTGGATGAAAATGTAACTGGTCTGATTAGAAAATTTGAAGATTACACAAAATTAGGTGGAGTTGGTGGATAGTTAGGAGAGTTGGTAAAGGATACTCCAGGATATAGATCAGTTGGAAAGTTGGGCAGAGAAATGGCAGATGGAGTTTAACCCGGACAAGTGTGAGATGATGCATTTTGGGAGGACAAATGCAAGAGGAAAGTATATCATAAATGGGCCCGAGGACCAATGGTTACAGGGAGATGTGGGGTGCAAGTCCATAGCTCCCTATAATTGACAACACAAGTAAATAAGATGGTAAAGGCATATGGCATGCTACTCTTCATTAATTGGAGCATTAAATATAAAAGTTGGCAAGTCATGTAACAGCTGTATAAAATTTAGTTAGGCCACGTTTGATGTATTGTGTATAGTTCTGGTTGCCACACTACAGGAAGCATTTGGAGGCTTCGGAGAGAGTGCAATAAAGATTTACCTTAAGGTTGCCCAGATTGGAGCATATTAGCTGTAAGGAGTGTTTGGATAAACTTGGATTGTTTTCACTAGAGCCAGATGTTGAGGGCAACCTGATAGATGTATACAAAATTATGAGAGGCATGGATGGGGTGGAGAGTCAGAATCTTTTTTCCAGGGTGGAAATGTTAGGGGGCATAGGTTTAAAGTGAGAGGGGGAAAGTTTAAAGGAGATGGGCAAAGCAAGTTTTTGCACTGGATCATGTTGCCAGGGGAGATGGTAGAAGCAGATATGACAGCAACATTTAAAAGGTATTTAGACAGTCCTTGAACAAGCAGTGAATGAAGGAATACGAATCTGCAGGCAGATGGGATCATAATCAAATGGCATCATCATCAGCACAGACATGGTGGGCGGAAGGGCCTGTTCCTGTGCTGTTCTATTCTATGTGGGACAATATACTCAAGACAAAGGTTCTTACAAAGTTCTGTATAGCTGGCATCAAGAGTACGTTCATCAGGGCGTCAATTCACTGGATCAGCCATGCGCATCACGTGAAGGAATCTCAGTTACCAAAGGCAATATTCTGTGGCCAGTTGAGCATGGGAACTGGACAACAAGACGTCCCAAACTTAGATACAAAGAGAATCTGGAAGCCAACTTCAGAACTGGCAAATTGGATCCCAAAATTTGAGAAAAAGCAAACTTGGACAGATGCAAAGAGATAGGTTTCTATCATCTAGTGATTTCTACATTTGTGAGAAACAGTCAAGCCTCTTCAGGACACATAAGCACGGCACACAGGCAATGCCTCCATCCATCTCTCCACCAGTGATTTCACATGCAGCATTTAAATTGCTTATGCACATTGAGATTTGTTCCAATGTCACACATGAGATGATATTAACCTAAGCTACCAGCCTGTCTTCCCTTTCTTCCTGTTCTTTTGCTGAACATTCATCTATTGCAGTGACAGGAAAATCCATGAGACAGGGTTCATCATTCTGAATGTGTTCCAAATTTCTTCACTTGCATTGCTAAAAAAAAAACAAAAATTGTATGAAGGAAGAGTCACAGTTGTACATTGTCTTTCATGACCTTAAAATTTCCAAACAAACTGCAAAATTTAATCTGGGTGACCATGATCTCACCAGCAGCTGGTAAACTGACAGGGACTCAGTGTCACTTCTGTTGCAGAAGATTCACTTCAATTAAATGTCCACTAAACACTTAACCAGCCAGCTGCATGGCTTTCTTAGGTTCCAAGACTCCCATGGTGGAAACCATGCCCTCTTTGCCCCTGAAAGGCAATGTTTTTTGTTGCCTATCAGTGTCACTCAGTACAGTGGTTGTACTCAGTAATCAATCTACCCAAGGCCCAGGATCAATGAGAGAGCCCAGACTAAAGGTGAGTGAGGGTGGGATCCAACGGGAGTTTCACAAGAGGAAAGGACGGGGTCAGAAAAAAGACAAGGGAACAAATCTTAGCTGCTCTCCCCTTCCTGATGGTGTGTCCATTAATCAGGCACTAATTGTATTTGAATACTCAGTTGCTTTTTCGGCTTTCCACATGGCAATTTCTTTGTCTTTACTGCATTTAAACTGACAACTTAAGGACTTCAACTAGCCTTCTGTTGGGAATGGCAGAGTTGAGCTCTCTCATCCTAGACTTCATGGAGATAGTGGGTTCCTTGCCTGCACCTCTGCCCAAATAATGCTCACCCTGCCTCCAAGCTCATTTCTATGGAACCTTATTCTCTGTCTTTAACTGGTAATGAATGAAATACTTCTGAGGTATAGTTGCTTTAGGAAGTGGCAATAAAATTAGGGATGGTTAATTGATTTTAGGCATTGACTTAGTGATAAATATTGGCCAAGAGTACTGGCTTACTTCTCTTTAAGTTGTACCATAGGAACTTTTATGTGATTCTCACAGTGTAGATGGGGCGTTGACTTAATTTGTGATACTGCATCTCAGTCTGAAAGGGAAATATCAAGCATTGAAGAACAAATCTGATAAGCCCTTCTCGGGTCATCAAGGAGTATACTCGTCAAATCTTTTTCCAAGTTTGTATGTAATATTATGCTTTCTAATTAACATCAACATGGCACATTTCCTTCTATACATTAACATATTCCATGATCAATCTGTCAATTTTGTTTAATCTATTAATAAGTCAATTCAACTCCCCGGTTCAATCACTGCTGTTTCATTATAACATTATACTTTCTCTATACTCTGCATTAATGTCTTCTTCTTAATTTCCCCAGCTCAAACCTTTTATCTTCTCCTGCTGAACACTCTCTGCTCATTCCTGAAGGAGGGCATGTGCCCGAAACGTCGAATCTTCCTGGCTTACTTCTCTTTAAGTTGTACCATAGGAACTTTTATGTGATTCTCACAGTGTAGATGGGGCGTTGACTTAATTTGTGATACTGCATCTCAGTCTGAAAGGGAAATATCAAGCATTGAAGAACAAATCTGATAAGCCCTTCTCGGGTCATCAAGGAGTATACTCGTCAAATCTTTTTCCAAGTTTGTATGTAATATTATGCTTTCTAATTAACGTCAACATGGCACATTTCCTTCCATACATTAACATATTCCATGATCAATCTGTCAATTTTGTTTAATCTATTAATAAGTCAATTCAACCCCCCAGTTCAATCACTGCTGTTTCATTATAACATTATACTTTCTCTATACTCTGCATTAATGTCTTCTTCTTAATTTCCCCAGCTCAAACTAGCTCAATCACTTTTCTCTACTCAGTTCAGTTCCCACTGCCAATTTGTCCTGATTCATATTATTCCATTATTTCTCCCTCTTGCCCAATGTAGCATGTCCAACTGTTCCTTTCTCTCTTGTGAAGTTAATTTCTTACCTTCCTTGAGCTCTATGTCACAATCCATTTGCCTTGAGGTTTTCTCTGCTTTGTGTCCATTCCTGGTTCCCATTCTCATGCACCATTCCTATCAGACAATTCCCAGTTAAATTTCACCGTGGCCTCGATCACTTGCATTTGTACATGGACTCGAGTGACAGCAATACCAGGGAAAAGGTTTCAAGCTTTCATTAGAAAATTGTCACTGTCTTGTTGCCAGTATGAAACACTAATATTTGGTTAGGTTGATATTTGAGGGGTTGGCTAGCTCAGTAGTTGGGTAGCTGGTTTACAATACAGAGTGATATCAACAGTACAGGTTCAATTCCCATACCAGATGGTATCATTGTGGAAGCCCTACATTTTTAACCTCTTCCCCTGCCTGAAGTGCGATGACCCTCAGGTTAAGCAGCACTCATCTCTTTCTGCTGAAAGAGTAGGACTATTGCTACTTGACTCTCACCTTTTCCTAGACCAACAGTAAGAAAAGTTAATAAAGTGAAACTGATTATTAAAAATCACCATGACTCCACCAATCCCCCATCCCTGCCATCACCTTCAAAATCCACCTCTGACTCATTTAGTCAGTAATTTGTAATCATAGCATGTGTGTGCCATACAGGACATTGATAAACATATCTGTCTCCATTCACGGCAATGCAAGAAAGCAGAATGGAAATTCTTGATTTGCTTAGACAGCAATTTCACATTGTTGTACAGTCAGTTCCTGAACACATTTGGAAAGTCAACAGTGTTAAAGACAAATTTGTAAATTTTTGAATGAATAATGGTAAGGATCTTCAGTTGATCAGTTGTTGTTCTCCCCAATGTAGAGCGAGCAGATCTGTGTGTTCAGAGATGTACAATGAATAAAAAGATGGCATGATTGATGCATGGGTTGGCATGCTGTCTGAGACGTCCCCAACAGTACCCTTCCACCGACACTCTCATTCGTTTGGCCAAACTGGTCCTCACCCTTAACAATTTCTCCTGTGTGTTCAGAGATGTACAATGAATAAAAAGATGGCATGATTGATGCATGGTTGGCGTGCTGTCTGAGATGTCCCCAACAGTACCCTTCCACCGACACTCTCATTCGTTTGGCCGAACTGGTCCTCACCCTTAACAATTTCTCCTTTGAATCCTCCCAGTTCCTCCAGACCAAAGGGGTAGCCATGGGCACACGTATGGGCCCCAGCTATGCCTGTCCCTTTGTTGGCTACGTAGAGCAGTTGATCTTCCGTAATTACACAGGCACCACTCCCCACCTCTTCCTCCGCTACATTGATGACTGCATTGGCGCCACCTCGTGCTCCCGCGAGGAGGTTGAGCAATTCATCAACTTCACCAACACATTCCACCCTGACCTTAAATTTACCTGGACCATCTCCGACACCTGGCTCCCCTTCCTGGACCTCTCCATCTCCATCAGTGACGACCGACTTGACACTGACATCTTCTACAAACCCACCAACTCCCACAGCTACCTGGATTACACCACTTCCCACCCTACCTCTTGCAAAAATGCAATCCCGTATTCCCAATTCCTCCGCCTCATCTGCTCCCAGGAGGA
>NC_057729.1:11324772-11327948 GCF_004010195.1 Chiloscyllium plagiosum
CCCCCACCCTCCTCTAGCTTATCTCTCCACGCTTCAGGCTCACTGCCTTTATTCCTGATGAAGGGCTTTTGCCCGAAACGTCGATTTCGCTGCTCGTTGGATGCTGCCTGAACTGCTGTGCTCTTCCAGCACCACTGATCTAGAATCTTACATAACTGCCTATTGAAAGGAAATAAACTGTAAACAAGGAAGGGTTACTGGACCCGAAACGTTAACTCTGATTTCTCTTCACAGATGCTACTAGACCGGCTGAGCTTTTCCAGCAACTTCTGTTTTTGTTTCTCTGCAGTTCTTTCAGTTTGAATTATAAATGGAACTGACAAGTTTGGTGGCTGATAAAGTTTACATTTGGTTTCTGCTGGCTCCATTGTAACCAATATAAACATAAAATTACAATACACCGCAAAATATTAATTTCACTTTTACAATAAAATGCATGAAATTGAATCATTTGTATTATTTGCTGAGTTAAGGATTCAATGAATATTCTGTCATTTAAATTAATACAAAGATTCACACAACTAGTTAAACCATTAGCCAATGTATGCAATTGTTACAGCTTTTATCCCAATGACTTATGACCCAATCCAAAGCATCAATAATAGAAGTACTTTCTACTTTGACCCATTTTTAAAGAAACCACTGCAAATTAAATTCTTTAACAAACAATAATTCTTGCTTTAAACATCCAGCCAACATCATGTAGAATGAGGATATTTTCTGACCAGTGTGATATTCATGGGAATTGTCTTCAAGTCCGGTAATTATTTGAATAAAGATAAAGAAGGCATATATTTGGTGTTTATCATGCAGCCTGAATTTATAAATTACCATTAACAGTTGAAAATCTCAAACTGTTCTGCAGAGACAAATTCGGACAAAAAGTGGCACCAAGCAAAAGAACAAGATGTTAGGAAGGGTGACTAAACGTTGATACTAGAGATCTGTCTAAGAAGTGACTGAAAGGTGGAGGGAAGGTGGGAAAGGTACAGATACTTCAAGAGGAATTGTACAGGAAGGCAGGACTGATGTTTAGGGAGAGGCTCTTTCTGATCAGATTATATACACAAGAATTTAGAAAATCTCTAGGAACCTATAACATTCTGGAAGGATTAGACAGGGTAGATGCAGGAAGGATGTTCTCAGTGATCAGGGAGTCCAGAAGTTGGGAACACAGTTTAAGTTTAAGGGCCAGGCTTTTTTGGATAGAGATGAGAAGAAATGTCTTCACCCCGAGAGGAGCAAGCCTCTGGGATTCTCTGTCTTGAAAGCGGTTGAGGCCTAAACATTTAAAACTTTCAAGGAAGTTGTAGATATCACTCTTAGGGTGAAGGGGATCAAAGGGTATGGAGAAAAAGTGGGAATAGGGTATTGAGTTGGATGATCATTGTGTCATAGAGTCAAACATGCCCTTTGACCAAACTCACTCATGATGACCAGATTTCTAACACTGAACGGGTCCCATTTGCCTGCATTTTTGGCCATATCCATCTAAACCTTTCCTATCCAATGTACTTGTCCAAATATCTTTTAAATGTTGTTATTATACTTGCTTCTATGCATTCCATATATGAACCTTCTCTATGAAAAAGTTGCCCCTCAGGTCTCTTTTAAATCTTACCCCTCTGTCCTTAGCCCTCTAGTTTTGGCATTCCCTACCCTGGGGAATGGACCCTGGGTGTTCACTTTATTAGATTAGATTAGATTAGATTACAGTGTGGAAACAGGCCCTTCGGCCCAACAAGTCCACACCGACCCGCCGAAGCGAAACCCCCTACATTTACCCCTTACCTAATATGACGGGCAATTTAGTATGGCCAATTCACCTGACCCTGCACATCTTTGGATGGTGGGAGGAAACCGGAGCACCCGGAGGAAACCCACGCAGACACGGGGAGAATGTGCAAACTCCACACAGTCGGTCGCCTGAGGCGGGAATTGAACCCGGGTCTCTGGCGCTGTGAGGCAGCAGTGCTAACCACTGTGCCACCGTGCCATCTGTCCCTTCATAATTTTATAAAGCTCTAAAAGGTCACCCATCTCCATCAGCTGTGATCATATTGAATGGAGTAGCAGGCTCAAAGTGTTGATAGCCTCCTCCAGCTTCTATTTTCTATGCTTCTAAACCTGGGTGACAGATTAAGGCTACTGCAGTGTGACATAAATTAATAACACTAGCAACTGCTCACAGATCCATATACTTATGTACTTTATGCGGACATAAGGAAAGAATCAATTTAAAAGTTTTACACATTGTGTTCACATTCAATTTCAATCTTCCAATAAACATATCTCCACCAAGTTACTGAATTATATCAAATAGTACCACGGATCTTCCTGCTGACTCTTCCTGCCTACTTCAGCATTGAGTATTTCAGATGATATATTCATTGTCACTATTGGATGCCATCAGCAGCCTGGTTTATTTTGGTTTGTTTTGCAGTGACATTGATCACTTTCTAATGAAAGTAAAATTGGATAAAAGCATAGTGAAGACTTAGATTGTATTAGAGTCATGGTTCAAGCAATAAGTATTGAACCATCTTCTTAAGAGCAGCTCTGCTATGGAAAAACATACTTCATTTAGTCTGAAAGAATGCAATGTTATGTGCTTCAAATAGTCCTTGGGCAATGTATTCATTATTGGCTTGTAGTCTATAGGTTTCTCAGTGAATACAGAAGGTATAAACAATGCTGCTCAGGTTTGCTGGGCATGGTTTCGGTTTCTGATTCCTTCCTATCCCATTTGTGCTCAAAAATGTGACTTTTAGTAGCCAGATGATCAAGCCAGCAAAATGGTAGAGGACTAACAGACAGGCACCCTGGAATTGTCATCTCAGTACACTCCAGAGGTTCCCTACCTCACCACCTCACCTCTGCTGAGGACTCAAACACCTCCACCAGTTCAGGCTGAGAAGGTTGTAGCTGTTATAGAGTCATAGAGATGTACAATGTGGAAACAGACCCTTCGGTCCAACCTGTCCATGCCGACCAGATATCCCAACCCAATCTAGTCCCACCTGCCAGCACCCGGCCCATATCCCTCCAAACCCTTCCTATTCATATACCTCTTAAATGTTGCAATTGTACCAGCCTCCACCACATCCTCTGGCAGCTCATTCCATACACGCACCACCCTCTGTGTGAAAAAGTTGCCTCTTAAGTCCCTTTTATAT
>NC_057729.1:11331264-11336179 GCF_004010195.1 Chiloscyllium plagiosum
TTCCTACATCATTGGTTCCAATGTGGACAATGACCTCTTGCTAGCCCCTCTCCCCCGTGAGAACATTCTGTACCCTCTCTGAGACATCCTTGATCCTGGCACCAGGGAAACAACACACCATTATGCTTTTTCTCCACTGGCCACAGAAACGTCTGTCTGTACCTCGGACTACAGAATCCCCTAACACAATTGATCTCTTGGAAGCCGACGTACCCCTCGTTGCATTAGAGCCAGTCTCAATGTCAGAAACTTGGCTGTTCGTGCTATGTTCCCCTGAGAATTCATCACTCCCTACATTTTCCAAAACAGCATACCTCTTTGAAATAGATATATCCACAAAATACTTCTGTCCTAGGTGCCGACCACTCTTACCCTTCCTGAAGTTAACCCATCTATGTGACTGTATCTGAGACTTTCCCCCATTCCTATAACTGCCATCACATCCATCACATACTGTTGCTGTTGCAAATTTCTCATTATTTCTAACTGTCTCTCCAACCGATCCATTCAATCTGAGAAGATTCGCATCCAACGCATTTATGGCAGATATAATCCGCAGTAACCCTTAAAGTCTCTTTAATCTCCCACATCTGACAAGAAGTACATAACACTGCAAAGGCCATTTTTGCTCCTTCACAATCTACAGACCCAGAAAATGACACTGTCTTATTCCTCTACAAAACACTGCCCCAGGTTAAATTAATAGTTATGGCTTATATTTTAAGTTTAATCAAGAGATTTATCTCCAAAAACATATAATCAAGAGAGAACCCACTATACTCACTACTGCAGCCTTTCTTTTGGACAAACTTAAAACAATGATGAACTTATCTGATTCTGTGTTGTGAACTTTCCCCAAACAGGTTCTTCCAAGATTAATTGTGAAATTCACTGTTTGTTAATTTTCCCAGATGCACTCCGATGTCCCACGATACATTAAGTCAAAAACATCAAAGGCAGTAACTGTGAAGATTCTCTCTCTCTCTCCTGCACTATCCTCACCATGTGCTTCCTTTGTCTGTTCTTCTCCCTTTTAAAACTGCTGTTGTTTTGACTTTTTTTTCCCCAAATTGCTGCTCCTAGAATTCGAGTGAATCACCTCCAACACCTAAAATACCTCATAAAAAGGAGCAGCTCTTACAGCCAGAAATTTTTCCTGTCCTCCATCTTGGATTACCCAGAATCCTCACTGCGACCCCCTTCAGCCTGGAGCCTGCTAGGCCCCAGACCACCAGGATACACCAATCAGAACCATATGGGATGAGCTGGCAAAGCAATCAGCCAGATTGCTCATGCCCAGCTGTCCTGCTGAGGTGGCACCAAAATACAGCAGTAGTAAAAGGAAACATTGACATCACTTTGGGTGCACAGATGTCAAACTTTCATACAACCTGACACTTGACATAACTATCATACTTTATACAACAGTCCTGTGGTCTCTGTCAGTCTGTTAAGTCTTTGACTGTGGATGTTTCCTTATAGACTACATTGAGAGATGGTGATCACCATACATGCATATCATTTGGAGCAGTGCCAAAAACAGTGAGACTGACATTCTCTACTGTTCTCTGCCAGGAACAAAATGGTTGTTTAAGATCAATATTTGTGTTTGGAAATCAATCAGCGTAGTGTAGCCCCTCAATATCTCTGTGATGGGTGAGTGCAATTTGCAAACTCAGCTTTGAGTCATATGCACAGCTCAATGGAATTCTGGGTGACTCCATGTTGACATTGTGGCCAGGCAACCAAAGAGGAGGTTATTGGTGCCAAGGGAACAAATTGCAATTACTGGCAAATGAAGTATCTCAATATTTTAAAGATTTAATATAAGCATTTCCATGTGGGAATGAACATCTCTGTGATATAATTGGCTTATTATTGTGATTGTCCACATACATTAATCAGAAGTCCCTCAGCCTCTCTGTCTCACCTGTGTAGTGGCTTGGCTTCTTCAACATCTTCACCTTCTGTGTTAGCCCCCTTAGGTAGCTGGCCAATCTCCTCATTTACTTAATTCTGACTCGGTTGTTGACTTAGAATGTACAAACAATCATTATCCTGGATATCCTGTATTGTGAATACTGCAGCGCTCTTTCCAAGTGGTCCAGGTAATGGAAGCTCATGCCTTCAGAAGATGAAATATCTGTACAGTGATGGTGCTAGTGGATACATGGGCAGCAGTGTAGCACTGCATGGCATGACACTGAGGGTGCTACACTCAGATCGTTAGTCATGCTAATTGACCCAGTGCTGGAGATGATGTGGAAGTACTGAGTGTTTGAGGAAGCTCAGAGCTGTGCAGAATGCAACTATCATGACAGTTCCTAGGTGCAGGAATCCTTGTCTATGGTCACTCATCAGCTAGGCATTGAGAAAGTGAAATCTCTTCTAATTTTGTTCATGAATTTGACTGGAAGATGCCAAGGAGCTCTGAGTGCCACATGTTCAGTATCGATGGCCCCTTGTACCTCTCAAGTATGGATGGCAATTAGTCATGGCATGTTCATTAAAGTTAAGTGGGCAGTGCATCATGAGAGAGTCAGTGATCGCTAAGTACTGGCAGATGTAAGCTGATGGTGTGGTAATGAACCTAACTGGTGGGGGAGTAAATAAAGTCTGTTGGGAGGGGAATTTATGATCATTAGACAACATTTCGTTTATGACTGGGGAGGTCACTGATCACAAGGTGAGAAGGCTGAGGTAAGGTGTTGAGTTTCAAACGTTATCCATTTGGATCAGTTTTTCTCTTGGCCCATAGGAAATACAGTAAAGCATTATACTTTATGAATCCAGTCCTTCTGGTCTCCTATTCTCTGCCAGGATTCCAGAGGGCAGGGAATCCCTGATGATCTAAGTTAAAAAACAAAAATCTTTCTGAAATATAGACATACAAGTTCATTAAAAGATCTACTTCCATTAAAACCATGAACAGTTGGGGATGAGATGGGGTATTTGAAACTTTTAGGACTTTTATTTCTCAGCAACACAACTTATCTGTTTTTGAAAGTTAAACCTGCTTCCATTGTTCACTTCTCAGACAGCAATCTGAATTATTCATAGCTCCATTATTCAGGCTCCCTCTTGACTTGCTGTTCTGGAAAATGGGTTGTGCAATTAAAAATCTTTGCAACGATTTGATACTGTAACAGATTGTCCTCCCACATTGAAAATCTCCAAGAGCTGTCATCCACATTGGAATTTCAGTTTGTATATAAAAAAATCATATATGGCATCTCCTCTGACCTCAACATGTCCCAGTAAAGAATCATTTCTGTAATGTCAATAAGTATGGCTGCCAATTGATGCACAGATAGTTTTCACAAACAGCAGATGTTTCAAGGCAGGATAATCTATTTCAGTGATGGTAGTTGAGACATATATTAGTCAATATAGCAGAAAGATAAAACTCCCCAAACAGTGGTGAGCCTGTAGAATTCTCTGCCGCAGAAAGTGATTGAGGCCAAAGCATTAACTTGTTTTCACGGAGGAGTTATACATAGTTTTTTTTAATATAGAATCCCTACAGTGTGGAAACAGGCCATTCGACCCAATAAGTCCACACCGACCCTACAAAGAGTATCCCACCCAAACCCATGCCCCATTACTCTACATTTACCTCTGACTAATGCACCTAACCTACATATCCATAAACACTATGGGCAATTTAGCATGCCCAATTCACCTGACCTGCACAACTTTGGACTATGGGAGTAAAGCAGAGCACCCAGAGGAAACCCACGCAGACACGAGGAGAATGTGCAAACTCCACACAATCAGTCGCCCGAGGCTGGCATTGAACCCGGGTCCCTGGCAAAGTGTGGCAGCAGTGCTAAGGGGTAAGTAGATCAAAAGATTTGGGGAGAAAGTAGGAATTGGCTACTGAGTTTGGATTATCAGCTGTGATCACATTGAATGGTGGAGCTGTCTTGAAGGGTGAATAGGCAACTCCTGCTCTTATTTTCTATGTTTCTTATCCTCCCCCCAGATAATAGTGGGGGATTTGTTTTGCATCCTATTTCAAAGATGGCACCTCCAGCAATGTAGTACTACCTCAGTACTGCACTAAAACATCAGTTTAGATCATGTGTTTAAATCTTTGATTGAGGCGTGAACTTTTAACCTGCTGACTAAGGCGCAGGAATGTAATAATCGAGTCTGTGAAATATAGGAAGGTATAAATCTCAAATTATCTAAAGTTTCACACAGTGCTCACCCTCATGCACAGATCCATTGCAGAACCCTGCTGTTGGTTTTCATCAGATTGTTCAAAATATCCAAGTGAAGAAACACAAATGATGTACCTGCTGAAGCTGTATAACACAGAAGGACCTGGCAAACAAAAACAAGGGCAACCAGAACCTTGTGCAGAGATTGCCAACACAAAGGAGCAAAGTGCCCTTGAAAAAGCAAATCAGTTTGTGGAATGAAGCAGAGGCATTAAAAAAAAGGATTCTCAGGAAAAGATTAATCGCCAATAATGTACGGCTGGAGAGTGAAACAATTATGAGCTATTCGAAAATTACTCTGTCCGGTATAACATGGGTGACTGACTGTGTGGAGTTTGCACATTCTCCCTGTGTCTGCATGGGTTTCCTCCGGCTGCTCCGGTTTCCTCCCACAGTCCAAAAATGTGCAGGTTAGGTGAATTGGCCATGCTAAAATTGCCCGTAGTGTTAGGTGAAGGGGTAAATGTAGGGGAATGGGTCTGGGTGGGTTGCGAGGTAAAATACAGAACCTCATCACCTCAGGAGATCTCCCACCCACAGCTTCCAACCTCATAGTCCAGGAACCCCGCACTGCCCGGTTCTACCTCCTTCCCAAGATCCACAAGCCTGACCACCCTGGCCGACCCATTGTCTCAGCATGCTCCTGCCCCACTGAACTCATCTCTACCTACCACGACACTGTCCTATCC
>NC_057729.1:11338108-11374578 GCF_004010195.1 Chiloscyllium plagiosum
CTCCTCTAGCTTATCTCTCCACGCTTCAGGCTCACTGCCTTTATTCCTGATGAAGGGCTTTTGCCCGAAACGTCGATTTTGCCTGTCCTCGGATGCTGCCTGAATTGCTGTGCTCTTCCAGCACCACTGATCCAGAATCTGGGTGGGTTGCGCTTTGGCAGGTCGGTGTGGACTTGTTGGGCCGAAGGGCCTGTTTCCACACTGTAAGTAGTCTAATCTAATCTAAATATGACATATGCGTCAGCTATCAAGTTTTTGGCACTTTATTCAATCCAAAGGACTTTGGGAAATTATGAGACCACAAAAGCTGTAATATAAATATGAGTTCCTTTTATTCTTCTGTGATATTTATCTTCTCTCAATATTATTCTTGCTGCTTTGCTTTCTGCTTTGCAACAGTTGATAACTTAATTCACATTTAGGCTAGATCTAATAAAGCAGAGGTTTGCCACAACATTTGGATTTGCTAAGTACTTCACAGTTAAAGATGACAATGGGATTTGAATTTCTGTGATGGGACTGAGTGATTTGTGAAGGTCCCTATAACTTTGATGAAGGCTTGGCAGAATAGCCTGAGAATTGGATTGAACAGTGTGGAATCATCAGAGTCAAGGAAGAATTGGATATAAGATCATAAGTTGTCAAAGCAGAAGCAGGTTAAATGGCCCATAGAATTCACTCCTCCATTCAATGGCTGATCTGATAATCCTCAACTCCACTTTACTTCTATTTCTCTATGATCCATAATTCCCTTATTGGTTAAAAATCTGCAGATCTCAGCTTTGGATATGCTTAACAGCCTAAACTAAACAGCCTTTTGCGGTAAAGAATTTCAAAGAACCACCTGAGAAAAACAATTGTTCCTTATCTATGTCTTAACTGGTTGACTCCATATTCTGACATTATGTCCTTTGTTCCTAAACTCCCACAAGGGTAAACAACATTATCACATCTACCCTGTCAAACCACTTAAAAATCTTTTAATGTTTCAATAAGTTCTCCTCTAATTTTCCTAAACTTCAATGAGTTAAAGCCCAACCTATTTATTCACTCTTCATTAGAATGTCTTTCCATACCCAATTGAAAGGACGTTCATGAAATGAATTGCAAGAATTATTTTCCCTAGACACAAACATTGGTCAAACATACCACATCAGTATTCATTAGCCCAGTACATTTCTCTGTTCCTATTTATAAATAATCTACTTCAAATCCAAAATTATATACCTCCAAAATAGATGCGCTGGTTGCTAAATTCACTGAACTCTTAACAGCTGAAAGATTCACACCAGATTGACACAGGAGTGCAATTTACTCTCTAAACAATTTGATAATACTGTTTCTTTAAAATTAGCAGCTAATCAACGTAAACCCTACTCTAGGAGTTGAATCTTGTTCAAGATGCAGTGCCATTCTTTGAGCTGAAACATTTTTTCCCACTGTCTTGGCCAACTTTTCCCAAGCAATGCCACCAAAACAGATTAATTGATCAATTATCCCATTGCTGTTTGTGAGATCATTCTGTGAACAAAGGGGTTGCTAAATTTGTTCTCGTTCACTGCACTTGAAAGTTCTTCTTTTGTTTGTGAAGTAAGTCATTTGAGAGGCATGATAAAGTAGTAAACAAAGCAAATCTCTTTTTTTAATGTCTTGTTGCCATCACCTTGAAGTATTTGAGTGTCTGCCTGAGAGAAAGCAGAACAAGAATGATTGAAAATAAATACCATTGAAGAGGTTGCATGTGAGTAAGCCCACTTCACTTCTCACAAGGTCAGAAAACACAGTACAGATGGCGTAGTCACTGATGTAATTTTGGAAACATTAGAACCAACTCTCACATAGCAAAGTCCCCTCAACAGTAATAAGCTATTTTTATGATACATTTGAGGGATAAATATTGAGCAGGACTCTGGAGAGAATTCTCATGAACTTCTTGGAAATAATATTACAGGATACTTAATATTCACCTGAGAGTGAAAATAAGACATCCCTTATACATAATAGCTCTGATAGTGTAGCTAACGTATCAGCTTGTATTCACCCCAGAATATTGGATTCTTCAGTACTGAGATAGGCAGTTTTTGGTTAATAAGGGGTTACTGGGAGAAGGCAGGAGAATGGGGTTGAGAAACTTATCAGCCATAATTGAGCGGTGGAACAGATTTAATGGGCCAAATTGCCTAATTCTGCTTCCATATCTCACAATATTATGAGTTCACATTTCTGGAATATGACTTGAACCAAAATCCTTCAGACTCTGAGAAAGAATGCTGAACTAAACCAAGGCTAACAAGTAAAGAGGGAAAATCTCATATTATACCAATTTTTACAGCACATTCACCTTCCTGCACATTGAAGAAATTCACTACAAAACATTTTTCTCAGGTCTTTTTTTCTGAACCATGAAAACGACTAAATGCTGGGCGCTGAAGAAACACAACAAAGTGAACCAGCAATATACAATGGGTGACGCCAAATAAAAAGCACAACAATCTGTGCATTCAGATTGAGGAATAGCTAGCATCAAATGTGAAACCCCAAAACCTAACCCAGATAAAATATGGATGTAATATGCTTTCCAAGTGTAGTTTTAGCTTTCCAACTACAGGTTGCATTTTCTGAGGAGAGCATTCTGAGGAGATGATATAATTTCACCTCTACAATATCTGATGGAGAGGTGGTGGTATAGTACAAGTGTCACTGAGCTAGACTCCAGAGAATCAGGTGAACATTCTGGGAACATTGCTCCAAATCCCTAACTGCAGCAACGGGTCAAATTTGAATTCAATTAATAAATCAGAAATTAAGAGTTAATCTTAGTAATGGTAGCTATTGTTAATTATCACAAAGAAAAAAAAAACTGGATCACTAATATCTTTACGGAAATATGCCATCTTTACTTGGTCTTTCTTACATTGATCCACAAAACTGTGGGTGATTCCAAGTGCTCTCTGAAATGGCGCTGGTAAACGGTTCAATTCAAGGCTATTAAAGATAGACATTAAATGCTGTCCTTTGCCAGTGATGCTCACATTCTATGAAAGAAAGTAAAAGCAGATGATATAATCCTTGAACAATATGGAGGTAGAGTATTTTCGAATCTTAAACTCAATGCTAGGTATCTAACAGAACATGCTGTGGCATTTTCATGGTACAATAGGCAGAGTAGAATAGGCAGAGCATTAACTTAAAATATACTGCACGACAGATGAAGAAAGACAATTAGTGGCCTCATAATGGAATGCAAAGCAAGAACTAGGACACTAGCAGGGTTTTATCTTCATGAGACAGATGTGCACAACTGTTTTCAAAAGGCTGTTTCAAAGGTGCATTGAACTAGAGATACATGAGAAATCCCGATCATTAAAATATCCCCAGCACCTGGGACCAAACTGAAAATTATGAAGGAACTTAAACTTGTATATTCTAGTCACTCAATTGCCAGCCTCCTGAATCCACTCTGCACTATAATTAAATTGTACAATTCTATAGTTAGAAGGTTTCTACATACTGCATCATAAAGAAAATATGGCAGCACATTAAAATGGCAGTGAAATAAAAAAAGTCAAGGCTCACACTTGGCTCAAGTAAATCAGAGAAGAGATTCATTGAAACCTAACAATGATAGGTCAATAACCGAATGATCCCCAAGAGAAGAAACAATTTGAGAACCTGCACTTTATGCTTTTTTATTTCTGGCCAATCTGAATCTGTAGCTGTAAGAGTGTTACTGATGAAATAGCAAACACAAAGATATTCTCATATTTCCTTGTACAGTTCCCTTTTTATCCCAAATATTCCTACATTATCATTCCTTTCCTTTTTAGGACATCTAAATCTTACTTCTCTTCTTGGCTGGAAGGGTTACATTTTCCCCAGTATTTTGTTTCCTTGTCTTACTATTGGCTCAGATTTTAGTGTATTTAATTATGAATGCATTTCAAGTATGCTCAGGGCCACCCTCCTAGGCCCAGATGGATAATTCTGCTGTTTCCTAGGATGCATCATCGGATATATTGGTGGATGATAAAACAGCTTGTTAAAGTAGCACACCAGGGACACAGGAGTAGAGTCAAGTCAAGGTTGTAATATAAAGTAAGTAGTCTGCAGGAGGTTTTATTTAACTCTGAACATAGACTCACATGAATTCTCATTCTTACTTTCAACTGCCTATAGAACTTTGCTCATCCTTAGCTCTGTAATCGTCTGCAATTCTGTAACCCTTGAAAATATTTGCACTCCTCCAATTCTGGCCTCTTAAACATCACTGACTTAATTAGTCACCAAAGACTGCAGCAGTTCAAGAACACAGTGCACATGCACCTTCTCCAAGGCAACCAGGAGTGGACAATAAATGCTGGCCTAAACAGTGTTGCCTATATCCCATGAATAAATAGAAAAACAGGCCATGGCCAGAATCTTATATGGGTTTGAGCAACATGGGTATAGTGAGAAATATGGCAGGATTGTGTGATCCGCTGTCTATCTTGGCTTTGGGAGAAACTCAGTGCATCTTTTTCTACACTCAGAACATCAAAGTAAGATTCTCACTGGAGAATGGCAAGTTGTCTATGAAGGGGGATTACTGGTTGTGAATTTCACTTTCTGAACTGCAGGTCTCACCTGATTAAAACACAGCTTCCTACTCTACCATTTGTCACAAATAAACTCAGCATTGAGCATTTTCAACATGGGCACCAAGAATTATCATCATGCAGGTCAGAGTGGGTACCTGGTGACTTCAGCTCACTGCTCCAGTGAAGCTCATTGTTGAGACTGGACTTCAACATCATAGGGCACCCGTAACTTTGATGGAAGCTCTGCAAATGGCTCTGAAAAATGGTATGAACAGTGTGGAATCATCACTGTTGAATGAGAATTGGATACAACACCATAATGATAGGGATATAAGTAAGCCATTCAGCCCATTGAGTCCACTCCACTATTCAATGAGATCATGGCTGATCTGGTCATTCTCAACTCTGCTTTGGGCTAAGAAAAGACAGATCAGGGTATTTTCTAGACAGTACAAAGTTAAATACAGTGCATGTCCAAAAGGATTTGGGGGTTCAGGAGCTTAAATCTAAAATATCACAAACAGATGCAGAGAATAATCGAGTAAACTAACAGAAAGCTGATTTTTTTTATCTAGAGGACTCGAGTATAAGGATGCAAGAGCTATGCTGCAGTTATACAAAGCCATAATTAGACCTTACTTGGATTATTGTCAGCAGATCTGGGCATCACACCTGAGGAAGGATATATTGGCTTTGGGTAGAGTATAATAAAGGTTTGCAAGAATGATACCTGGAAAGATTATACAAATTCAGCTTGTTTTCTCGAAAATTAGATTACATTACAGTGTGGAAACAGTCCCTTCGGCCCAACAAGTCCACACCGATCCGCAACCCACCCATACCCCTTACCTAACACTATGGGCAATTTAGCATGGCCAATTCACCTGACCTGCACATCTTTGGACTGTGGGAGGAAACCGGAGCACCCGGAGGAAACCCACGCAGGAACGGGGACAACGTGCAAACTCCACACAGTCAGCCGCCTGAGGCAGGAATTGAACCCGGGTCTCTGGCGCTGTGAGGCAGTAGTGCTAACCACTGTGCCACCGTGCCGCCCACAATCTAGAATCTAAAATCTAGAAGGTTAAGGGTGATCTGATCAAAGTCTTCAAGATATTAACAGAAATATCCAAGGTAAATAAAGATACACTATTTCCACTGGTAGGGAATTCTAGAACTAGGGTACATGGTGTGAGAATTATGGTCAGACCATTCAGGAGAGATGTTAGGAAGCACTTCTAAACACAAAGACTGGTAGATGTTGGAACTCTTTTCCATAAATGGTGTGGATGATGGATCATTTGTTAATTTTAAGTCTGAGATCAATACATTTTTGTTAAACAAAGTAATTAAGGGATGTGTACCAAAGGCAGGTGTATGGAGTTAGGCCACAGATAGCCACAATCTTAATGAATGGTGGAACAGGCTTGAGGGGCTGAATGGCCTTGTCCGGTTCCTATGTTCTAAACTCCACTTTTCTGCCTTTTCCTAACAAGCTTTGATTCCTTTAATGGTTAAAATCTGTATATCTCAGATATACATAATGACCCAGCCTGAATGGCCGCCCCTGTTAAGGAACTCCATGAATTAACCACCACATCCAGCAGGAGCTCCAGGTTCCTGCCCATGAAGCAGGACATCAATATTCCCCATGTCTGGGGCAAATGTCATGGCTGCTCAGGACTGACAATGCTGGTCCAGATGCACAAAGAGCTTTTAAAATTGGCATTGGCATGAGGGATGTTGGTAATTTCTGTGATTTACTCACAATGGTGAGTTCTTCTGGGAACTTAGTAAAGTGGAGCTAGAGAGGGGCAGTGGTGGGTAGTTAATGAGTTTGATAAGTTTGGTAAAGTACAGTGAGAGATTTTGCTAGGCCACATGGGAAACAACCTCCAAGAAGCTCAATGAAACTGACACTTATCCAATAAAATGCTAATTTCAGCCCCATGCCTCAGCTTCGAAATTCCTTTTCTAAACCTTTCCAACTCTCTACCTATTACCTTAAAACCTATGTCTCATCTGCTTTAGTATCTCCTTAGGTCCTCAGTTTCCAATTTTGTTTGCCAATACTTCTTCACACTGGATTCTCTTGCACGTCTCCCACATACGGTTACAAACAAGATTTATCATCATGTTAAAGAACGTAATTTGAAGTGCATAAAATCCTGCCTGCTTCAATTGGACTGTGCCACCCAATGGGCCTACATGAATCAATATAAGAGGTACAAGCATTGGCTGACTGAACTAATTCCCTGAGTTTTTGCAGTAGTTTTGTTGAATCATTAAATCAGCAAACAGGCAGGACGCAGCCTGAGAATGACTACGATTTTCAATTGGCACAATTTTATTTTGAAGGTAAAATGTAGCACCTTGGGATTAATTGTAGTTATGTTTATACACAATCAAAAGAAAATGCCTGAAATCATGTGGATAGCAAACCTTTTCAGTCTTCAAAACTCGTCACTTCTATTTCTTGTTAACTTGACCATCAATGTATGAGTCTTCTTTGTATATTGTTGAATTTAATTTAGTGGGCAGTCTCATCAGATTCTGAGGTATTGTAGTAAACTTTTGTAGTAAACAATGGTGCAAACTCTCCTGCTCACTGTGTTTCTCTGAACCCCTAGAGAAGTAACCGTGCATGCTTTTAATAACATCTTTAAACAGATTGACCAGAAGTATAAAAAAACCCACAAATAGTTAAAGTCAATAAACTTTTGACACACTTTACAAGGTGCTATAGCAGATATCTAAAAAAAAAATTCAAAATTTCAGATACCTCCAATTGAGTGTTTGTTGATAAACAAAAGATTTTTGAGGAGGCTTGGGATGCAGTGGTACTGTCATATCTTGGAGATGAGAGGCCTGGGTTCAAGTCCCAGAGATGTGTTACATCATCTCCGAACAGGTTGATTAAAAATGACTTTGAGGTGACTTGAAAAGCTCTTGTGATACAGAGGCAGTGTCTCTACCTCTTGACCACAGGGACCACTTTCATGTCACACTCTGGAGATCTAGAATGCTGTCTGCTTCATGGTCCCGGGGAACTGGCCAAACACAGAGTATCCAGCGACATGAAAGCAGCCACCAAATAAACCAGCTCCACTTAGGTCGATCATAAGCGCAGACAATTTAAAAAAAGATGCTTCTTGAAACTGTGAAGAGGTGGAGTTTGGAGATATACTTGTAATATTTGTGAATAAATCTAAACTGTGTAAAGATTGTTGCATCCAAAAGAGAAAATGCTGGAAAATCTCAGCAGGTCTGGCAGCATCTGTAAGGAGAGAAAAGAGTTGACGTTTCGACTCTAACTGACCCTTTGTCAAAGGGCTTTGACAAAGGGTCAGTTAGACTCGAAACGTCAACTCTTTTCTCTCCTTACAAAATAGCATTTCCCCAATCCTGCTGTTACATGAGTGAAGGTAGAATGACTTAGGCCACAGTGGATTGTTGGTGGATATTTCATGCAAAGATAGGATGTCATGAACACTTCTGCTGGCAACAACATCCTACTAGGAATGGGGGTGTTAACCATAGTGTGAATGGAAAAGACAACACTTATTGGTTAAAGAGAAGAAACTACAAAAGCAATTGGATTGCAACACAGAGAAGTTGGTGAGAAGCGAAAGCTTGAAATGAACTTCAAGGAGCAGCAATTTATAATGGCAATAGGATGAAAACATTATGAACTCGATGGAAATCATGGTGGAAATTGAGGTAAGGGTGAGTGGGGAAGAGAATCATGCCTGTTGAACATGAGGGAGGTAGGAAAAATGACAGCTTAACACAAGATGGGGAAGACAAAAATACCCCATTGAACTTTTTAACCACAGAGCTCCTTTCAAACCTCAAAAGGGGATATTGGATGCAAATCAACAGCGTAGAAAATATATTTGCAATTTCACCTATGCCCTTTAGTGGAAAGCAATTGGGGTTGTCCCATTCACCAAGCACCCAGACGGCCAAGGTGCATGAACTGTCTGATTTATTGGGTTCTCGTGGGTACATGTGACACTCAGACTCCCTGGCATCAGATTCTTGAACAGGGACAATTTCACACCTCAATGTCCAGTTGATTAGTGACCACAGACAATGATTCCTGACACTGGGGGCTGTGTCAAGGCTCACATGCTACATAACTCCAAGCTTCCTCAAATATTCAGTTTTCCCACATCATTTCCATGAGGGACAAGAGTGCCTCCAGTCAGTGTGGATAATGATCTCAGTGTGAGGTCCACAGACAGATGTCAAATAGCACTGCACTGCTACCTATTTTTCCATTAGGACCATCACTGTGTAGGCATTTCATCTTCTGAAGGCATGAGCTTCCATTACCTGGACCACTTGGAAGGAGCAATACTCACTGTACAGGATATCCAGGATAGTGATTGTTTGTACAATCTAACTCAACAACAGAGTCAGAATTAAGGAAAGGAGGAGATTGGCCAGCTACCCGAGGGAGCCAACACAAAAGATGAAGATGCTGAAGAAGCCAAGCTACTACACAGATGAGACAGAGAGGTTGAGGGATTTCTGATTAATATATGTGCACAATCACAATAATAAGCCAATTATGTTGCAGAGGTATTTCTGCCCTCATGTGAGTGCTTGTATCATATCTTTAAATGTTGAGATAATTTATTTGCCAGTAATTGTAAGTAAATTTGTCTCCTTAACACCAATAACCTCCTGTTTGGTTTCCTGGTGAGAGCCTCAACATAGAGTTACCCAGAATTCCATGGAGCTGTGCATATTACTCAAAGCTGAGTTTGCAGGATGCACTCATCTATTAGAGGGATATTGAAAGCTACGCTTTACTTATTGATTCCCAAACACAAATATTTGGTTTATATTGTCATTTTCTTCCTAGCAGAGAGCAGTATAGAATAACAATCTCACTGCTTTTGGCACTGCTCCAATTGATGTGCACTTGAGCGTTAACAGTGATCGCCATCTCTCAATGTAGTCTAGAAGGAAATATCAACAGTCAGAGACTTAACAGACTGACAGAGTCCACAGGACTGTTGTATACAGTACAATATTTGTATCAGGCTGTACAGAAGTTTGACATCCTTGAACTCAAAGTGATGACAATGCTTCCTTTTCCCATTGCTACATCTCGGTGCCACCTCAGCCGGACAACTGGGCTTGAGGAATCTGGCTGATTGCTTTGCCAGCTCGCCCCATATGGTTCTGATGGGTGTATCCTGGTGGTCGGGGGCCTAGCAGACTGAGCTGATAGAGGTGTTTGAGTCCTCAGCAGAGGTGAGGTGCTGAGATAGGGAACCTCTGGAGTGTACTGAGATGGGACACCTTGAGAGAAATCAAATTCCTTCAGTTTCCTCTCAATTAGCCAAAGATCCCCAGGCAGTATAATACCTCCTGCTTTTCACTGGCTGGTGATATTTTGAGCACAAATAGGACAGGAAGGAAACCAAAACTGAAACCATGCCCATGAAATCTGAGAAGCATTTATTTATACCTTCTGTATTCATTGAGCAACATTTAGCCTACCAGCAAACGGAGAATGTATTGACCACGTCCTATTTGAAGCACATAACATTGCATTCTTTCAAACAAAGTGAAATATGTTTGCCCATTGCTCTCATACTTAGCAAGACTGCTTTTAAGAAGATGGTTTAATGCTTATTGCTTGAACCATGATCAAATACGGTCTAAATCTTCTCTGTGCTTTATCCAATTTTACTTCCAATGTCACTGAAAGTGACCAATGTCACTGCAAAAATTAAAACAAAAGTAAATCAGGCTGTTGATGGCATCTAGTGGTGACAATGAATACAATATCATCATAAATACTCAGTGTTGAAGCGGATGAGAAGATTCAGCAGGAATGTCCCTGCAGGACTGGTTTATATAATTCTGTAATTTGGTGTGAAATGATGTTTGTGAAAGATTGACATGGAATGTGAACATAATGCGTGAAATATTTCAGTGAAAGCTTTCCTTGTGTCTGCATAAAATATGTAAATGTGAGGATCTATGAGCAGTGCTGGTGTTGTTGGTTTATGTCATACTGCAGCAGATCTTACCTGTCACCCATACCTACATATTTAAGCATTGGGAAGAAATATATTACAATCAGAGAACAAATTGTATATCTTAAAAGTCAGATAACATTGCATGTAGAATAAATATATCCCAGAAATGGGAAGAAAGGAATTAATGAACATGGTCCTAAATGGGTCAGCAAAGCCATTTAGAATCACAGAGTGCACAGAAGGAGGCTATTGGACCTATCTTGATTGCACTGGCCCTCTAAATGAACATCATACCTTATTTCAGTGCTCCTGCCTTTGTCGCTAGCCATTGTGCATTGCTTTGAGATAAATAAACATTTAGTGCCTTGATCGAAGCTTCCTCTACCACACTTCCAAGCAGAATAATCCAGGCCCCAAAACACTCATTATGTGTAAAAGTTTTTTTGACATGTCATATTTGCTTAGTTTACAAAACACAATGATGGGAACTGGACCTTTATCCATTTATGCACTGGAATGTGTTCTCCATGTCTACTGTAGCCATACCTCACATGAATTTGAAAATTTCTATAAGATCTTCTCTCAGCCTTTTCTAAGGAGATATAAAAAAGAAATATATGAAAAGCTCCAATTGAGGGGGTGAGAGAAGAGATTAAGTGATGAATTAAAATGATCATTCCATTTACAGATTACTTAATTAAGTGTTTATATCTTGACATTTGTTTGTGCTTACACACAATGAAATCAGATGAAAAAGTCTGTGGGAATATCCTTCCGTCCTGTATGCCTCACTTCACTAAAAAGGGAATTATTTGTATCATTACCATTACCTTCATACCTTTTTTGCGACTGCAAGTGAAGACCCGAGGTGAACTTATAAAGCTCATGGAAATCCAAAGTATTTGCCCTGACTCACTGTTTACAACAGTGTAGTTATTGCAGTAGCAATACTGTGGAAGAAAGGTATTGAAACCTGATTCAAAACTGACAGTCAATCAAATAGACTGAATTCTCTTGATAATCAACACGTCTCCTGGCCAATCATTGTCTTACTTTAAACTGCTAAAATACCAGCCGGTAGGAGATCATTCCCCATTCTATAACTATTGTTAGGTCCTCACAACCTTTCATCAGAGATTCAAGCCTGTCAGGTGAGCTGAGTGGATCCGGTGAGAGATCTCTATGTAATGGAAATTATCTATCCCTACTCTTTCTCAACTGTTATTATAGGGAACATTACTTTATCTCTTTTCATATGTGTTTGGATTTGACAGGTGTGGGCCACATTTATTACCATGGTCCAGTAATATGTAAGGTCTTGCATCAATCCTTGGAAGGCATATACCACTTCTGATGACTTCTGATACTTTTCTCTGTATCATCATGTAGACACCATGAAGTTAGTCTAGCTAGTAACAAGACATCATAGACCTTTACAGATGTGATGAGTAAAGACAACTGTGTCCAAACGTGCATTGATATTGGAGGATGCCTTCGATTAACTGCTGGGAACTTCTGACCGAAGACTAACTCCCTCGACCCTGAATCATGAGCTTGTGAAGAGGGAAAACGAGAAAGCATTTTGACTCAAATATGTCTCATCTTCAGAACTGCAGTGCTTACATTCAGAGGTGAACAGAGCAACATCTCAGCTAAGTCCATAAGAGTGACCTCCTAGCTTCTGGTCATTTTAAATAGAAATACAACCTTTTAACGGAGTTGCATGTCAGTAGTTCAGCAAAATTTCTGTTTTTAACTGACATTATCTGGGATCACATCATCAGAAATCCTGGCAAGTCAATGATAACTTATTTTGTAGTCACTATTATGGTATGAATACTTATTAACACTCCAGCACAGTTGAATTATATTAATGGATTCAATTTTGTTAGACAAAACAGCAAGGTTTTGCGTTCACAAGTCCAACTATGTACATGAGGTGTATTACTATGAACCAATGCAGGTTTACGGTTTTCTGTGTGTTAGCCCATGTAACATGCACCACATAGAGTTGGACTTTTGTTGATCAGATATTTTGATGCTTATTGACAACACGAACAACTTACTCGACTGCATTATTGTAGCGAATGTGACAAGATTAGCTAGGTGGACCTCATAGAATATGACTTCCCTGACTGGGGCCATTAACCTGGTCCAATCAGGGAGCTCTGGCTGACAGAACAAGTGTATCAGAAACCTGTTCACTCTGAGAGAGCTGACTCTGTGACAGCTGGATCAGTAAGAGGGATTTGTGTAAATAAAGGGTGACTTGATAAGGGGGTACCAGCCTCTCTGGTAATGAGAGAAGAGCATGCTCCTGAAGAAATTTGTTTGTAACAGTTGTGTTTGAGTTGGGGTAAGCATTTCTGGCATCATGCCATTGTTTGGGAAGCTTGACTTGTTCAATCCTGCCTTTGAAGACTAGGCCCAATTTGTGGTAAGAATGTGTTATTTTACAGGGGAAATGAGAGTGGGCAGATTAAAAGCAATGAGCAATTCTCCTAACAGCTTGTGGACCTGTGGATTTTTAGGAGTCTAACTTTACCTGAGGCACCAGATACTAAAACCTCTCAAGAGTTGATGGACTTAATGATGGAATATTATGACTCCAAGCCTCCTCTAATTCTGAGACACTGTTGGTTTACTCAGCAATTGGAGATGCTGAGGAATATGTATCAGGAGTTTACACGAGGTTAAGATGACTGGCAGAGGCATGTGACTTTGGTTTGACTTTTAATGAGATGCTGAGAGACCATTTGGTAAGTGTGATTAATGATGCAACTTTGCAAAAGTGCCTAGTAGCTGAAGCCAAGCTGGACTTCAAACAGACTTTACAACTGGCTTTAATGTTGGAAAATGCGGCACGTGGAGCGTATAAGTTGCAGAGTATTCCAATGCAAGTGGACACTCTCACAGGCCGACTGAGCTTGGGGAATACCGCTTGAGTGAACTTAATGACATAGCCTAATTCAGAACGTATCCTGAACTGAGGGACTCCACGTCAGCCCACAGCAAAGTGCCAAAGCAAAGTCAAATGGTTAAAATTTTTCTCAGGATGTGGACCGGCAAGCAGTTGTAGTTGCTGGTAGGTTATGGACTCAAGACAACAAAGGAGTCCCATTAGACCTAAATTGAGTAAGATAACTCATAGGCCGGTATCCAGAAGAGTGCATACCCTGTAAAGTTCACATACATGTAGTGTGGAACAGTTAAATTGCTTAGCAACATCCAAATCAGAGCCAATCAAAATAAATGTCTGGTTAAATTGTCACCGGTTCTAATAGAGGTCGATACAATACAGCCGTTCAGTGATCACAGAACCAGTCTTTAACAAAATTCGCTCTGGACTCCAAGTTTGTGTAAGACCTTGGCTAGACTGAGAACCTTTACTGGGGAACCTTTACAAAATGAGAGTGCAACTTCAGTTCAGTCACTTATGAGAACCAGCTGGTTCAGTTACCACAGATTGTAGTAAAACACTGGGGTCCAAGCTTCATGGGGCAAAATAGGTTTAGAAAGATTCACCTTGATCGGCTCAACATTTTTTGAGTAGAAAATGGCTATCTGAGTGAAGTCCTAGTTAAATACTCAGAAGTTTTCTGGAAGGTCTAGGGACTACCAAAGGAGCCAAGGCACCCTTGCATGTTGACCAGGAAACAATTTCACGATTCTGCAAGGTACACTGAAGTGCCAGTCGCGTTATGGGCATAAGTAGTGGCAGAAATCAAGAGGCTGGAAAGTGAAGTAATCATCAAATCAGTTCAGTTGGTAAAATGGGCAGCACCAGTTGTACTGATTGTGAAGCCCAAAGGCTTGGTTCACCTTAGTGGGAATTGTAAACAAATATTAAACTGCTTTTCACAGCTGCATAAATCCCCAATTGCTCACATAGGGTATGAAACTCAAAACTGGAAGGGGCACTGTCTTTCATGAAGCCAGACATAAGCCATGCTTACTTGCAATTGTGGTTAGATATGGATTCCCAGATGTATGCTACAGCTAATACCCGTAAGGGTTTGTACCAATGTATGAAGCAGTCATCTAGTATATCGTTAGCTTGTGCAATTTTTTGGTGGATGATGGAGAACATTTTACAAGGTCTGCTCCAGGTTGCCAGTTATCTAGATGATGTGCTAATAACAGTGAAGACTAGTAAGGACTACTTAGAAATTTTGGACATAGTCCTTAGAATTTTTTCCCAGGTGGGCATATGCCTTAGAAGGGAAATATAAGTGCTCTAGTCACCCCAAGTGACTTGGGCTACAGAGTTGACAAGACTAGGTTATTAGATTACTTACAGTGTGGAAACAGGCCCTTTGGCCAAACAAGTCCACACTGACCCGCCAAGGCGCAACCCACCCATCCCCCTATTTTTACCCCTTCACCTAACACTACGGGTAATTTACCTAACCTGCACATTTTTGGATTGTGGGAGGAAACCGGAGCACCCGGAGGAAATCCATGCAGAGAATGTACAAACTCCACACAGACAGTTGCCTGAGGCGGGAATTGAACCCGGGTCTCTGGCGCTGTGTGGAAGCAGTGCTAACCACTGTGCCATCCACCAGATGAAAAGTAAAGTAAGGGTGATTAATGATGCCCCGCCTCCCATACCTGTGCTGGTAGGTCTTTCCTTGGTCTGGTGAATTATTATGGAAAATCAGACATAACCTGGCACCTTTACAGCAACTCATAAAAGGGTCAGCCTTGGAAACGGTCATGTTGCCAGGCCCTGGATATCAGCGAAGTGAAGAAACAGCAATCATCCTTTAAAGTGTTGGCACGTTATGATTCCAACTGAGATCTGGTACTGACATGCCATACATTCCTGTACAGCATTGGGGTAGTATTAACTCATAGGTGACCCAATTGGAGAGGAACACCCAACGTGTGTCTGCATCCAGGACTTTGGCTAATGCAGAGCGTAAATATGCCTAGATAGAGAAGGGAGGTTTATATTTGGAGTCAAGAAGTTCCACCAATACCTTTACAGATGTAAATTTATAATAATACTGCTAGGTCTATTTAAAGAGAACAATACAGCACTACCTATAGTTTCAGGCCGAATTCAATGGTGGGCTCCAACACTAAGTGTGTATATTTATAAGTTGGAACACCATTGGGGAGCCAAGTAGCAATTGTGGATGCATTGAGCCACCTCCCACTGGCAGATACACCACCAGTAGTATCGCCACTGGAAGAGTCCGTAATAGTTTCAAATTTTCTGGACACACTCCCAGTCACAGCTGACCATATCAGACTCTGGATGCAGAAAGATCTGGTCTTGGCCAAACTGGAACAGCTGTTGGTGATGGGGGAGTTGAACGTTGGGCAGTCAGTTACTTACCTGGACTGCTTCTGCCCTGTTGTGGGCTACTTTCTCCTGAGGTGAGAGAAAGGAGAGCCTGAGTGAGATGAATGGGGAAAATCTGCAGTTGGGCATCTCAGGAATCAGTACTATGCTTGTAAGTGCTGAAAAAGGGGGGCGACACAGTGGCTCTGTGGTTAGCACTGCTGCCTCACAGGGTCAGGAAACCCGGATTCAATTCCAGCCTCCGGTGACCATCTGTGTGGAGTATGCACATTCTCCCTGTGCCTGCGTGGGTTTCCTCCTCCAAACTAAAGATGTGCAGGCTAGGTGAATCGGCCATGCTAAATTGCCCACAGTGTTCAGGGGTATATATGTTAGGTGCATTAGTCAGGGGTAAATGTAGAGTAATAGGTGGGTCTGGGTGGGTTACTCTTCAGAGGGTCAGTGTGGACTTGTTGGGCCAAATGGCCTGTTTCCACACTGTTGGGATTCCATGATTTAAATCACAGAGTCATTGAACTTCCTCACTCTGAGCTTCTTTCAAACCTCAGCTGGACACATCTGTGGCATTGCATCATCGGCAACCCATTTGGCATTTGGCATTTCACTAATGGTCTTTGCAGGACACCTACAGAGTTTACCCCATTCACCAAGCACTCAGACAGCTAAGGTGCCTGAGCTGTCAGATTTCCAAACCATTGTTGGGTTTTCCCAGCGATGAGGGGCCAACGACACTGAGCATGTGATACTCAGGGTGCTATGGCATCTTCCAGTCAGATTCATGTACAAGAAGGGATTTCACTCCCTCTTGGTCCAGCTGATTAGTGACCACAGGCAATGATTCCTGACACTGTTTGCCCTCTAACCAGGGGGCTGTCACAATGCTAACATTCTATACAACTCCAAGCTTCCTCAGAGATTCCGTGTCCCCACAACATCTCCAGGACTGGGTCATAGGGACGAGGTACTCCAATAAGCATGGCTAACAATCCCAGTGTGGTACCCTCACCCTGATGCCGTACTCTGCACTGCTGCCCATGCATCCACTAGGCTCATCACTGTACAGACATTTTAGCTTCGGAAAGTGTGAGCTTCCATTATTTGGACCATCAGGAGGAGCACTGCAGTACCCACTGTACAGGGTCTCCAAGACAGTGATTGCTGCTTCCTCAACAATATAACTCAAAACGGCATCAGATTTAAGAAAAGGAGGAGATTGGCTAGCCATCTGATGGAGTTAACACAGAAGGTGAGGATGCTGAAGGAACCAAGCCTCGAAATAAGTGAGACAGACATTAAAATATGCGGACAATCATAATAATGAGCCAATTATGTCACAGAGGTGTTCCTGCCCACATGGGAATGTTGTTTTATCTCTTTAAAATGCTGAGATACTTTGTTTGCCAGTAATTGTAAGGTAATTTGTTCCTTTGACACCAATAAGCTCCTGTTTGGTTGCCTGGCCAGCACATCAACATGGAGTTTCCCAGAATTCCATGGTGCTGTGTATATGACTCAAAACTGAGTTTGCAAGATGTACTCATCTACCACAGAGATATTGAGAGGCTTCACTATCCTGATTGACTCTCACACACAAATATTGATCTTAAGTAGGCATGTTGCTCCTGGCAGAGAGCAACAGAGAATGATAGTCTCATTGTTCTTGGCACTGCTCCAGTTGATGTGCACATGAGTGTGCAGAGTTATCACCATTTTTCAAGTTAAAAATCTCACAACACCAGGTTATAGTCCAACAGGTTTAATTGGAAGCACACTAGCTTTCGGAGCGACGCTCCTTCATCGGGTGTGATTTTTAACTTTTTACACCCCAGTCCAACACTGGCATCTCCAAGTCATGACCATTTCTCAATGTAGTCTACAAGGAACCATCAACAGTCAAAGACTTAACAGACTGACAGAGACCACAGGACTGTTGTATAAAGTACAATATTTGTGTCAGTTGTCATTTTGAAATCTATACAATGAAAGATATTTTAATGCTGCTTAATTTTCCTTTTCTGCTACATTTTGGTGCCACCTCAGCAGGACAGTTGAGCTTGATGGAGGCCGAGCCTGGATACAATGTGCAGACATGCTTTCACCAGGCACAAGGTGGAACAGACAACGACCCAGCTGAAGATAAGGATATAATGTCTGAGTTTGTCTTGGGGGGGTCCTATTGGTGGGGGGCCTTTGCAGTTCATTTCAGACAGAAGGTCACACACAATCCTTGCACACTATGTGCTGCAGAATGAGAGCAGACAACGTTGCAATGGACACTGAGAAGCAGCGAGAACAGCAGCAGTCTTCTGAGGAGAAAGAAGAGGATCTTGAACAGGAGGAACATATTCTTCTGCGTGATTGCATCAGACTCAACAAACCCGACAGGATTTAATTAACACTTTCTTCCAATAGATGCGAGCAGGGAGTATGGATTACTCATTGACTGTAAATGCTCATTGGCTAAAAGGTATACAGTTCCAGCGTTCCCAGAAGCACATGGACCTTTTCATTATGTGTTCTTCATTATTGCCAGTACAGAATAAAAGAGAGTTTTAAACTACTCAAATGCTTTTCAATAGGTGATGCTCCGACATTGAACAATGATTGTTTAGCTGACATGCCTCAGAATATTTTGGTTGTGTCTCATTTTAATTCCTCACCTTGCTCACAAGCTCACATTTTCATCCTCTGCATGCTGCATTGCTCCAAACATGAGCACCAATATCTTGACTTTGATTAGACATTTTACTGTTTTCAGGATTCAGCATTGAGTGCCACAACTTCAGGAATGAACTCTGTCCCTCGTTTCAGTTGTTGACCACGTGCATATCTTAATCCCTTGTTTTATGTTTTCACCTTTGGGCAGAGTCAGTCATTATTCTGCCATTTTTATTTACATGCATTGAATCCATTGTTTAACTATATTTAAAGTCCAGCTGCATATCAATTCAGGCCGACAACCCAGTGACTACTAAAATAAAACAAAGAACAGTGGATGCTGGAAATCTGAAACAAAAGCAATCATTTCTGGAGAAACTCAGCAGGTCTGGCAGCAGTGGTAAAGAATTGTATCCTGGGGTTATCATTAGCTAGGAACTGAAATAGATGAGCCATATAAATATTGGGGCTGACAAGGCCAGGCCAGATACAAGGAATCCTGTAGCAAGAAACTCACCTCCTGACTCTCCAAGACCAGCCCACCATCTACAAGACACAAGTCAGGAGTCTGAAGGAATACTCACCCCAGAGGTAAAAACAATGACTGCAGATGCTGGAAACCAGATTCTGGATTAGTGGTGCTGGAAGAGCACAGCAGTTCAGGCAGCATCCAAGGAGCTTTGAAATCACCCCCCTTGCCTGGATGAGTGCAGCTTCAATAACACCAACATGAAGCCAGTTCTGCAATCTGGAAAGTAAGCTTTGCAAACATAACTGATTTCCCCAATGTGTAGGGTATAGGTGTACACTATGTGCACACATTGGGTTGAGAGCACCATACCATAATGCAACTGACTTCATGAATTAATTTAAAAAACTTCAATTCCATCAAAGCCCAAGTTATCTGTGACCACATCTTGGAAACTTGCGCCAGATACCTTGGGAGCTGCCATCATCCCACATCGTTGAGAACTCCCATGTTGCAACAGTCGATGCTTCATAAGTATGGTTACTAGGGCTACCCCTACAACCATGCCTGATGACTCCAATATGCAACCCCCAATGGAGGCCAAGCCTAGATACAATGTGCAGCCTTGCTTTCATCAGGCACATGGTGGAAGAGACAATAGGACACCTGAAGATGAGGTTATAATGTCTGGTCTTGTCTTACAGTTTGTTTTGGACAGAAGGTCACACACAATCCTTGCACACTGTGTGCTGCAGAACAAGAGCACACAAAGGCATGATGGACACTGAGAAGCAGTGAGAACAGCAGCAGACCTCGGAGGATGAAGAAGAGGATCTTCAACAGGAGGAACATCATCGTCTGTGTGATTGGGTTGTGCAGCATCAGACTCAACAAGCCAGGCAGGATTTAATTAATCAATAGATGCGAGCAGGGAGTATGGATTACTCATTGACTGTAAGTGTTCATTGGCTAAAAGGTATACAGTTCTAGTGTTCACAGAAGCAAATGTAGTTTTTGTTTATCTGTTCTTCATTGTTGGCAGTGCAGAATAAAAGAGTTTTAAACTGTTCAAATATTTTTCAGTAGGTAATGTTTTCACATTGAACAATGAAAAGGTATTAGGTTTCACTGGGCATTAGTAAAAACAGACTCCCTTAGACAGGGTTCAAAAATGTGATTATGCAAAGGACAGATAAGCTATGTATGGCTGCAGTTAGAATGACAGTCAATGAGACAGGTGATGATGTGAAACACATTTGAGAGTGTGCATTTGCATTTGCAACCAAGGGTCAGCTGTGCCACCTATGTGCCCTTAGTCATGTTTTCTTTTGCCCTCCCACTATGTGCACTGTGAAGGGCAGTTCCTGGCTGCCATCATTTGACTTGATGGATGACTGGGCTTTAAATAAAGGAATCCCAGGAGGTGTGGACAATCCTGATTATTTCGGCCATTGCTGAATGCAAAATAATGTGAGTGAGGTGCCACAAAAACATGGTGCATAGCTAATGAAGGAAGATGCAGAGAATTTTGTGAAAAAAAATCCACTAAGGCTCCTGGAGAGAAACCCTCCATGAAGCTCCCTGAAATTGACATTTTGTTGATTTCTGTTGCAACATCTATCCCTATCTTACTATCAATCCAATTTGGATAAACCTTACCAGTGACTTTTGTAATGCTCAACACACCGTATGCTGCAATCCTGGCAGTACTTTGAGGAATCGCTGCAATGCCTGAAAAACATCGATTTCAGTTTCTGCTGCACATTTAAACATCCCATTTCATCTGAATCAGGCAGGAGTGGAATAAGTGAGGAAGCAAACGTTCCAGTTAAAGGGCATCCCAATTACCAGGATGCATATCCTTGGGCACATGTTATAAATGGTCACAGCATTCGGTAGACTAAGAGCATAAGATATAAAAGATCTACTGTGAATTATTTTATACATGACCTACAAACCTTGCAGTAAAATGAGATTTGAATTTAACTCAATTATTCCTTGTGGCAACTTGCTTCTGATTTCTTTTCTTTGGGGTAATCTTTCAGGGAACCAAGTAGAACAGCCCTCATTCCAGTCACTATCCCCCTTTCAAGCTTGCTTTTTACCATGAGAAAGGGCCTTTGTTGAAATGTTCCCCCTTCGCTTTCCATTTAATGTTTTTATTTATTTTGGAGTAATTTTCACAAGAACCAGTAGAGGGCGTGGCAATCTGCTATATCCAACAGGCTGGTTCAAGGGCAAAACTCTTCTGTAAATTTACATTTTAGTCTATTTTCCAAAAACAGAGATTATTCTCCTCCTGAAGTTTTAAAGAGTTATGTTTCATGCATTTTGATGCAATTTCACACAATATGGAATCTGGCGAGATTGACTTCTTGATGTGATTGCCACTTGGAACACTAGGGACTAAGAATAACCATCTGTCACATTTCTTTATTCTAACTAACTTGCCTTAGGCTGGACAGATCAATAACTTCATTAAATGGTGTCTCTGTGTTGGCAAGTATTAGTAAATTCACGATTTTCTTTCAAGATCATTCTCAGATGTTCATTCTCACTAGCAAGACCCACATTTATTGTCCGTCACTATTTGCCCTTGAAAAGTGTAGCAGATTGTGGAATATCTTCCTCAAATTCAGCTGGTGCTGAAATTTATCACCATTCGCTGTCTGCTTCATGATGACATGCAAGATGTGATCCTCAGCAATAGATGCAGCACAGAGCCAATGCAGTGCAAACTGAGGTCAGGCAGGGCTGCATCATTGTACCAATGCTCGTCTGTATCTTCCTCTCCATCCCATAACTTGCCAGAGTGAAGCTAACTTTTATCATTGAGATGCAGTACGCAGACAATGCCACCTCCCCCCATCCCCCAGCACATTCTTAGAGGCTGAGCGACAAACCACTGTCCACGCCTTCACTGTTTGGGAGAATGGGCCTCAGTCTTAACACAAGGCTTTTCAACCATCCCATTCCTGCCACACAATGCTGCTCCCACCCCCCAGCCATTAAAATCTATGGTGAGCCCCCAGGCAACTTGGAGACTTTCCCTGTACCTTGGAGCCTCTTCTCAGTTTGACGATAGAATCCAACATGGACTCCAACATGCCAGTACAGCCATCAGATACCTGAGGAACAGAGGCTTTGAAGTCTGAGACTCAAACCCAGTACAGGTTGTACTGCCATAAAGCAATAGTTGTGTTCCTGTATGACCTCACACTATAGAAAACCAGGCTGTGGAAAAATGGCTGTAGAAAATCATGCTGTGGAGGATCACTGATGGACATCATTATACCCATTTAGAAGAAAGTTTGTGATCCCCAAACAGTCTCCACAATTTGTCAATTGCATTATTCCCAATTAGCGCTGACGAAACCTGCATTATAGCAGAACAACCTGCACCAAGCTCATGGTCCTGCAGTGATTCTCAACCAATTTTTGACCACAGCCCCCACCCCCCCCCCCCCCCCCCGGAGTTCTTCTCATGTTGCAGGGCACCCCCTTTCAAAGAGGGATACAACACAAACAGATAGACTGAAAATCATTTAATATTGAACACCCTGTGGCCCCCTTCAAATGTGCCAGGGCCCCTAAGGGGTCCAGATGGCCCCCATTGAGAATGGCAAGAGCAGCCATGGTACCCAGTCTATTGTTTGCATCAGAAACATGGACTAGGTGCAGCAGAGACCTCAAATCCCTGACGAGTTATTATCAATGCTGCGTTTGCAAAATCTTGCAACTCAATGTGCAGAATAGGTGTACCAACATGAACACCCTCTCCAGAATCTCCTCAATATCAGTGGATGTGCCACGTTGTCTATCTCCCTGATACAAGATTCCCTAAACAAGCGCTCTACTCTGAGCTCCGTAATGGTAAGCAAACACTAGGAGGCCAGAGGAAACGCTACAAGCACACACCGAAAGCTTCTCTAAACAAATGCAATCTCTCCACCAACATATGAGTATCGCTCGCCTGAAAACACACAGAATGGAGAAGAAACATCCACAAAGGTGCCAACCACTTCAAGTGTCACCGAGTGGAGCATGTGAAGGCCAAGCACAAGTAACTGAGAGACCATGCAGAGATTTGGGATAAAAGGTTCTTTTTCAGGGTGGCAACCAGTGATTAGTGGAGTACTGCAGCAGTCCGTGATGAGAACACAACTATTCATGTTACACATTAATGATCCAGACGAAGGAACTGTGAGCATTGTTGCTAAGTTTGCAGATCATACAAAGATAAGTAGAGGAACAGGTAGTGTTGTGAAAGCAGGGAGTCTGCAGGAGGACTGGAAGAGTTGCCAAAAGAGTGGCAGGTGGAACACAATGTAGGAAAATATGAGGTTATGCACTTTGGTAGGAAGAATGGAGGCATAGACTATTTTCTAAATAGGGAAAGGCTTTGGAAATTTAAAGCACAAATGAACTTAGGAGTCCTGGTTCTTAAGGTTAACATGCAGGTTCATTTGGCGGTTAGGAAGGCAAATTCAATGTAGGCATTCATTTGAAGAGGGCTAAAATACAAGAGCATGTACTGCTGAGGCTCTGGACAGATTGCATTAGGAATATTGGGAGCAGTTTTGGACCCCGTATCAAAAGAATGATGTGTTGGCGTTGGACGGTGTCCAGAGGAGGTTTACAAAAATAAAATGGAATGAAAGGCTTGTCACATGAGGAGTGGTTGAAGACTCTGTCTATACTCATTAGGAATATTGGGAGCAGTTTTGGACCCCGTATCAAAAGAATGATGTGTTGGCATTGGACGGTGTCCAGATAAAATGGAATGAAAGGCTTATCAGATGAGGAGTGGTTGAAGACTCTGTCTATACTCAGTGGAGTTTAGAAGCAAAAGAGGGGATCTGATTGAAACTTACAGAATACAGAGAGGTCTTGATAGAGAGGGCATGGAGAAAATGTTTCTACTAATAGGAGAAACTTCGACCTGAGGGCACAGCTTCAGATTGAAGGGACGATCCTCTAGAACTGAGATGAGGAGGAATTTCTTCAGCCAGAGGGTGGGGAATCTGTGGAACTCATCACTGCAGAAGGCTGTGGAGACCAAGTCATAGAATATAGTGAGTTTTGAGAAGATTTGTAGCTCAGGTTGAGGTTCTGGATGTAGGTTTGCTTGCTGAACTGGAAGGTTCATTTCCAGACGTTTCATCACCCTACTCGGTAACATCTTCAGTGGGCCTCCGGATGAAGCATTGCTGATGATTCCCGCTTTCTATTTATATATTTGGGTTGGTGATGTTATTTCCTGTGGTGATGTCATTTCCTGTTCTTTTTTTCCAGGGGGTGGTACATCGGGTCCAAGTCAATGTGTTTGTTGATAGAGTTCCGGTTGGAATGCCATGCTTTTAGGAATTCTCGTGTGTATCTCTGTTTGGCTTGTTCTAGGATAGACGTGTTGTCCCCAGTAGAAGTGGTGTCTTTCCTCATTTGTATGTAAGGATACTAGTGAGTGAGGGTCATGTCATTTTGTGGTTAGTTGATGTTCATGTATCCAGGTGGCTAGTTTTCTGCTTGTTTGTCCAATGTAGTGTTTGTTACAGTCCCTGCATGGTATTTTGTACATGACATTAGTTTTGCTTGTTGTCTGTATAGGATCTGTATAGGGTCCTTGCATGCAGATGAGAAAGGACACCACTTCGACTGGGAAAAATGGGAATGTAGCCCTTAGTGAGAGGATTCATAAGAGGAACAAACATACTTAGAGTCATAGAGATGCACGGAAATGGAACCTTCCTCCCAACTCATCCATGCTAACCAGATATGCTAAATTAATCTAGTCCCATTTGCCAGCATTTGGCCCAAATCCCTCTAAACCCTTCCTATTCATGTACCAATCCAGATGTCTTTTAAATGTTGTAATTGTGTCAGCTTCTATCACATCCTCTGGCAGCTCATTCCATACACTCACCACCGTCTGTGTGAAAAAGTTGCTCTTTATGTCCTTTTATATCTTTCCCCTTTCACCATACACCTATGCCCTCTAGTTTTGGATTCCCCACCCAAGGGAAAACACCTTGTCTATTTTCCCTAACCATGTCCCTCATAATTTTATAAACCTGTACAGTGTCACCCCTCAGGCTCTGATGCTCCAGGGAAAACAGTCCCAGCTTATTCAACCTCTCCCTCTCGCTCAAACCCTCAACCCTGGCAACATGCTTGGACATTCTTATCTGAACCCTTTCAAGTTTCACAACATCCTTCCTATAGCAGGGAGACAAGAATTGCATGCAGAATTCCAAAAGTGGCTGAACCAATTTCCTGTACAGCCGCAACATGACCTCCCAACTCCAGTACCCAATGCACTGGCCAATAAAGTCAAGTATACTAAATGCCTTCTTCACTATTCTCTCTACCCGGGTGTGAGAGACGATTTCGGTACAAATAGTTAAGATGTGCATGACTTCAGAGTCTAAGGGGAATAGAGCCGTGGGGGTAGGGTAAAACATGCTTCTCTATAATAAAGGACGAGACAGAATAGAAAAACAATTTGTCTAGAGCGATTATTGAGAAGCGATTTTCGTTTCTAACACCGGGACTCCACTTTCAAGGAACTATGAATCTGCATTCTGAGGACTCTTTGTTTAGCAACACTTCCCAGGACCTCACCATTAAGTGTATAAGCCCTGCCCTTATGTGCCTTTCCAAAATGCAGCACCTCACATTTTGACCTCATCATCATCATCAATCTGTTGGCCACAGATGTATTTGCCCAAAACAGTATCCATAAGAATGACCACAGCACAGCCCTTGCGGAGACAAAGTCCTGTTTTCATATTTAGGATGCCTTCAATCATGTTATTGGCACTACGATCAAGCTAAATGGAACACACTTGGAACAGATTCTAGTCATCAATGAGGCATAATAAACCATCAGCAGCAGATGAATTGTAAGCCAACACTATGTAGCCTCCCCCTCTCTACCATTACCATCAAGGTAGGGAATAACTTTGTCTCAGTGAAAAGTGGAAGAGGGAATACCAGGAGCAGCACCAGGCACACCTAAAAATTAACTGTCAATGTGGTGAAGCTACCAGATAGGACTACTGGCATGCCTCACTCACAGGGCCACCACTCACTCGACCTCTGCCACTGCACAACTCTCTCATCAAGGCTCATGAATAACAACATGCAGTATTGAATTTTACATCACAACCTTTCAAGTGTTTACATCAACCTCTTCCTCCCAAACTATTAACTGAAAAACATATCTGTCAAAGTTGGCCTCCAGTAACTGATGAGAGAACCAGCAAGAGTGAAAAATAACATTTGGCTGCATCCTTAGCCAAGCTACCTGTCAGATGCATCTTCCTGACAGTATTGGAAGTTGTGAGCACCACATGGATCTTCTGTCGACATCTTCACATTCAGGGCACTGTTCATCCTGTGTGTGACATGACCACCATACTAAATGAGATAGATTCAGAACAGACTTAGCAGCTCAAAACTGGGTACTCATGAATAGAGATTGTTGCAGATTTGAGAAGGAGAAATATTTGGAAAAACCAGGCACCATATTCGTAATTTCAAGTGACTGTAATAAGGCTGTGGGAAATAAATGAATTAATGTTATTTCTGCAAATATAAATTCTGATACAGAATAGGAATGAGAAAATAATATTCAGCAAAAAGAAAGCATGAGACATGAATACAGAACATTGGTGGATATATGGGCAAACAGGAAAGCATCTGTTTCCCCTCCTCAAGACACAGGAACTAACCCTAATCAAAGAGGTCAAAGTGGCCTCTGGATGGAAATAGATGCTGATAGAAGAAAAGATATACCTAATCAATAATCTATAATAGACTGACGTCAAAACACCCTTATGGGAGTCAGAGATAAGAGTTTGTAACGGACAAAACAGGATAAACAGAAGTTGTGGGATAAGTCTTAAGGAAATTGTTTCTCACAAGGCATATCATAAGTAGTTGCTTACACTCCGTCAAGAGTTGCAAATTGCATTTATTTTACCCCAATGCTTCAGTGCAAACTATATCCTTAAAAAGTTCCATAATTTAACTAGTAGCTTGAAATGTTATACTTGCATACACAATTAATGCCAGTGGCATGATAATTATCTGAGAAGGTTATAAATCTCAAAGCCATAAAATATATAAGAAAATCCTGTTTTAACCATTATAATATATACAAAATTTGTACCATACCGAATCATGTATTTTTTAAAAAAGAAAGACACTTGTAGTATTTATGAGAAGAGATATCAGTTTTGGAAAACATGCTTTTTCTACCAGGGCTACTATTAATAATTTAACCATAGTTAACTCTGAGAAGTTGGGTTTGTACAGTACAGTAGGATGAAGTAAAACATTCTCAACACTACCTCATCAAAGCATAAATAAGTTTTTAATAGTCCTATTCTGCTACCTGTGAAGAAGGGAAAACAGGAAAGTGGAGCTGGAGACATTTTCAGCTCAGTCAGTGTGAATTTCTCAGATGATGGAGCAGGTCTGAGTGCAGAATGGTCTAACTTCTGTTCCTAATTCATATGCTCAGATGTCCGTACAAAATCGTGAATTAGTGCCCGTGGAGTGCTGTGAAGTGATGCCTCATGGCGACTGCATCAAAATTGTCCAAATACATTTCAAGTTGGATTACTTATAACAGGCGGGGGGGACACAACTTGCAATGCATTTCTCAAGGCTAGATTCAAAAACCATCAGAATTTTAAAAAAAAAACATCACCAAGGTTCTTTAAGAAACAGAACGGCTAGAGGGGACTGGGGAATAAAGTTCACATTTGGGAAAGAAAATTTGATTGAAAAGACTTGGTCAATTTCACGCTGCTGTCTCACATGGTTGCCAGGTGAGCACTTCTCTTTAGTTGCAGCGTGATTTGATTAACTCAGTTGAAATTTAAGCTGAAGTATAAATCAGCACATTCTACAAAGCTGGGCTCCATCCATTTAGTCAGCCAGGCTTGTGATTGCCCTGCTGCACTTTCTTTATTGTGCCTTTTTCTAGAACCAGGTCAGGTGTATAGAAGTGAAACATTATTGATCAAGTTCCATTCCGGGTGATCCTGAAATCATTAGGAAAGTCTGTCAGAAGCTTTAGCCTGTCAGTGCATGTGTATTGACCTTAAGGTCAAGAGCAATCAGTCCATTAAGGCAGCTACTTCAACAGACCATGTGCAATTTACACAGCTGGCTACTTCATCTTGCAAGGGGCTAATTAGCCAACAGCAGGGAAAGATTGCGAAACTTCTTTTACCCCCTGGGATAATTAAGTGAAATGAATTCAGGTTTGAGTCTCGACCATCGACCTCTGCCATGTACTGATCCAAAGGACTGACACCATTGGGGGAAACATCAATTTGTGTAGTGCCACTTTGAGCAGTGTTAATGTAACAATATCGATTCCCTGGAGGCAGACAGCTTCATGGGTCACTAAGTCTGTGTTTTGCTGCAGGATGAGATGTTACAAGGACAAATATCTCCTTCTGCATGTCGCTAATGAATTGTTTTAGCTGAATATTCATCCAACTAATTTTAAAGAATTCATTCATACAGTACTGAAACTTTCAATGCTACCTAATCAAAAACAGACGAAAGATTTGCATTTATACAATGAGTGTCATGGCACTTCAAATGCTTCGCAAGCAATGAAGTCCTGCTGGAATGTTGCCAATCAAAATTTCGGAAATGGTCCTAAGCAAATAGTCCTACGCTTCTATAAATCTGTACTGTCAGCTTTGAATGTAGTTTAGGGTTAGAATGATGATCAGTTCTAACAAAAAGGAATAAATATATTTGCCATGACGTTTGGCGAGCTCCTGTGCTCTTTGAAATAATTTTTTGGGATCTTTATCTTCTACCTGAGAACCAGCACATCCCTGCTGCATTGTTGTGAAAGTAAACTCCTCTGATCTTTCACTGACTTAATGTTGTATGCTGCCATTCTGTGATCATTCATAACCTTTTTCCAGCCACATTACATGTGATTTAACAGGGCAAGGACTTAAATATATTCATTCTCACTCCCCACAAAGAATAACTTTCTTGTGGATAACCTTGAAAGGCAAGTGTTTAACCAAGAAACTCTGAAATTGTGTACCTCAAATAGTTTGTAAACTTTAGCTAAACCTTATTGGCCAAGAAGCGACATAGGTTTTAAATGTTGCATTGCTATTGGCTATCCCAGAATAGATGATAAAAAAATTATTTACATTAGATTCTCTACAGTGTGGAAACAGGCCCTTCAGCCCAACAAGTCCACACTGCCCCTCCAAAGATAAACCCATTCCCCTACCCAATATTTACCCCTGACTAACACAGTGGGCAATTTTTATATGGCTGATTCACCTGACCTGCACATCTTTGGTTTACATTAGATTCTCTACAGTGTGGAAACAGGCCCTTCAGCCCACATTCCCCTACCCAATATTTACCCCTGACTAACACAGTGGGCAATTTTTATATGGCTGATTCACCTGACCTGCACATCTTTGGATTGTGGGAGGAAACCAGAGCACTTGAAGGAAACCCATGCAGGCACAGGGAATTGAACCCAGGACTCTGGTGCTGTGAGGTAGAAGTGCAAACCACTGAGCCACTGTGCTGTTTGAATAAGTCTGAAACCAAAATATCCTAGAGCAGATGACAAAAAAAAATATTTAGTTTGAATAAGTCTGAAACCAAAATGTCCTAGAATAGATGACAAAAAAAATTTGGTTTAAATAAGTCTGAAACTAAATGTTAGATTTGAAGAATACTGAGCGCATACTGCAGTAACTAATTGCTCTTTCTGCTCAGCTAATTAATAGAATCATAGAGCAAAAGAGCCAACTTGGCCCTTAATTCCGATACTGGTTCTGGTAGAACTATCAAATTATCCTGCTCTTTCCCTGTAGTGCTGTAACTTTTCTCCCCAGTCAAGTGTTATCAGATTCCCTTTTGATTACTATTCAGATAGTGCAGTCCAGATCGCTGCATGAAAACAAAATTCGCCACATCTCTCTAGTTCTTCTGTCAATCATCTTTTTTGTGTTCTCTTGGTACATTGTTCTCTGCTTTCCCTCGCTCAGTTAATTCTGACTCAATGTTTCATTGTTCGTTTAATTCCATGGATACACTGGCACTGTTAATTTAAAATGATCAGAATTAATTATATATTCTTATACGGCATATTATTACATTAATTATATTTGTTACATAGGTGCATGTGTGATATGATTTACATATATTTTAATATAATTTATACTGTATCTTTGAATTTTGAACAAGTAGCATATGGGTTTTCTGTGTCTCTGGTGGGGTTTAATGAATAACTTGCTTGCATTTCTGGAGACATGGAGATTTCTAAAGAACAAAGGCCTGAGCGATATTGGAAACTATCAGCTATATGCTTACATTAGGAGCAATTGGGTTTCAGATAGAATATTCTGGATTTTTCTTTTTGATTTTGGGAAACAGCTATAGAGTGAAAGCAATATCTTTGGGTTTAAGTTGGGCAATTTGCAGAAGTTTTGGTTTAAGCTAAATGTGTAAGATAATTACTCCTAAGGAAGAAAGGTTATTTAGGACCATTAGGAAACAGATCACCTTAGTGTAACAAGTTTAGTTTAAAAGATCCAAACCAAATGTGTTTGGTTACAATCCTGAGGGAGTTGGTTAAAGTTTAAAGAAGTCTAAGCTCAGTTGAATGAAAACTCCAGGAAGAGGCTGTCAGATTCTGAAGAGAGAGAATTAAAGCTATGTTTAAAAAATGCCCTCAATGTAAAAAGAAGGGAATTCTATCTGGAATGAGTGTAGTAATGATGTGTTTGGGGATTAATGGGTTTGTACTTTATAGTGTTTTTTAAAATTTTAAAATTTGTGCTATATGTTAATGGTCTGGTCTACTTGAATTTACCTTTATTTCTTTACATACAATTCTTCAATTTTATTGTTAATCCCAAAGTTTCAGCATTGTGTGTTGGTGTGCCTGTGAGAGCCCTGCTTATTCAAACCAGAAAACAAAATATTATCTATCAAGCCAGGTTTCCGTCTGGGATCTGACTTGACCAATAATAACATCAGTTGGGATCCAAGCCTATGGGAGAGTTTAAGTTGTGGGAGAGGAGCAGAGTTGCAGATTAACATTCACGTTTCCCTGCTTACTATGGAATTGTACTTGGTTAGCTGACTTGGCTTCCATTCTGAGAATTCCAGAACAAGCTGCAGTCCTAGTTAGGAATACTTCAGCTGCTACCTGGAATATGAGCATTGGACTGGATACAAACCCTGGGGATCTCATCCTATGAGCCCAGTGATTGTGAAATTTGGTGTCCAATCTTCATCCCAGGAGGTTCTGATCCCTAATATAACTCGGCTGACCCATTTGTTTTGGGGTTTGGCATTTATTGTTTAATTTTCAAATAGATTGCTAAGTATGAGACTTGAAACATCAATATAACAACTTAGCATTTTGAATTGTGGATATTTATGGTCTTCTACACCTGTTAATGTACCATGTACTATGTACATGTATCCAAGTAACTAAGAACAAGCCCATCTTAATTACACATAATATTTAAATATTATTTAGCTGACACTATTTCAGTATTGCAGTTGTCGTTGTGTTGAAAGATTTAAGAAAATAATTGGTTGGTCCTGCGCCACATGCAGATGATAAGAACAAAGAAAGAACCTCCAAAAACAGAAAGAAAATTATTTGAGGAAGAGCAGCAACTAACCTTGTTATGCACTGTAATGGTTCTGAAAGGGTTAATATTGGACAGTACTTACTTTCCATCCAATCTGATAGTGCCATAAGGGGTGGGGAGAGACAAGGCAGAACATCTTATGATCTTGTATGGTGAAGATCTATTGGTTTCCTAAAAATCTTGCTCCCAATGTCTCATTTACTAAATGTAGATTGTGCTTGGTTACTATCGTCAAGTTAACTACATTTTGTTTAAAACAAGTGCCTCATCCCATTAACAATTACCATGTGTTCTCCTTTACCATTGTAAAAGCAAGTAGACCTTTAGACCCAATCTAGGAAAGGGGATAGAGGCAGCGCACTATTATAACCAATAGCTGGTAGTGGCTGGAATCGCAATACGTATTATACACCTTTGAACTTAACAAAAGAAGCAATCTGTTCACCATTCATCCCGAGATTACCAAAATCATGGCCAATGTCCTGAACCTACTTACCCTGCTAAGTTTGCCTTGTTGCTTCCTGTTCATCCACAAATCGGTGGGTGATTTAACAGGGGGACGAGGGTATGAGAATAGGAGCAGCTCCTTCACAAATGGGACACTTGGCCAGTCAATATGTTCTACATGCCAGACAGCCAATACAATGTTCCAAGCTCCATTGTATCAGGGTGCTCCAAACATGTGGATTGTTTTCTCTGTGCTCCTACACACCCTTTGTGTACTTCCAACATTCCCCTTGTGTATTTTAGATTGCCAAAATATTTTTTGTTGTACATTGTCAATAAGTTTTAGGCAAATCCTACAGCTCACTTTTCTATGGGCTATCTAGTATTATTTACCCTTAACCACATTGCAATCATATAGTCTGAACATTTTTGCATTTTTGCGTGTCATCATCAGAGTCGTTACATTTGATAAATTAAATATACTGTCAAATTCCAACAAGTTATCTCTTTCAATGTATTTAGACTATACATTGCAGTAATATGAATCTCACACAAAATTTAAATTACATTTACAAAATGCATGTGACTCAAGGCTTCAATCTGTAATGCTTTTTTCCCATTCAACCTCTGCACATTCCCCACATGCTGAAAGTTGTTTATGGCCTAAAATATATTTCCTGATAGACAGAGCTGAAGGCCTCCCCCAGGCTTCTCTCTATACATCCTGCAACCAATCTCTAGTAAACAAGTAGCTTGTCAGCCTGCTTCTGTCTCCTCCCCATGATAAATATGTAGGCAGAGAATTGTAGCCTGTTCCCTTCAGCTTCATATCACAGTTTTGACTGTTTTGGCCAATTTGTTCTTTTCAAAAAGCTGGTAAAATTCACACTTCATAAATCAAATTAAATGAGAACAATCTCTTTATTAATATCAACCAATGAGTTGCTGTATGAAAGTAAAACTTGCAACCACACATTTGAGGCTAGGTACAAATATCACTTACAATGAAAATAATTACCAATCAGTTTAAAGGTCAAAGAGTCAGAGAGATAAATTCATCAGCGTTGCCTCACTCACTATCTGCCCTATCTTCTTATTCCCACTCTTACTAGCACATGGCACCAGGAGTAATCCAGAGATTACTATATTTGAGGTTTTGCTTTTTAATATCCTACCTAACTTCCTATACACACTCTGCAAAATCTCAACCCTTTCCCTAATTATGTCTTCCTTATCAAAGTGTACAACAACTTTCAGCTTCTCACTCTCTCCTTTGACAATATGCTGCAACCGTTTTGAGTTGTCCTTGATCCAGGCACGAGGGAGGCAACATACCATCCTGAATTCATTCTCACAGTCGCAGGATCTCCAGTCTGTGCCCCCTGACAAGAGAGGATATTTTAAATATATGTTTCAAGTGCTAATTAATTAATTTTACAATATAACATGTACTAGAATTACAATTAGAATCCCTACAGTGTGGAAACAGGCCATTTGGCACAACAAGTCCACACCAATACTCCAAAGAGTAACCTACCCCGACCCATTCCCCTACACTGATTACTCCAGACATCCCTAACTAATGCAAAAAGCCTACATATCCCTGAACACTATGGGTAATTTAGCATGGCCAATTCACCTAAACTGTGCATCTTTGGATTGCGAGAGGAAACCAGAGCATTTGGAAGAAACACACGCAGACACGGGGAGAATGTGCAAACTTCACACAGACAGTTGTCCATGGTTGGAATCAAACCCAGGTCCCTGGTGCTGTGAGGCAACAGGGCTAACCACTGAGCCACCACGTAGCATGGAAACCTTGGTCAGTATGATGCATCATCTCATTGAATAATTTGCATTGGGGAATTGTAATTTTAGTTCACCTTCCCTCTACTAACATCAAAATAAAAGCAAGTACAAACAAGTTACATTTAAAAATTTGGATCTTAAATATCCTTGATTGTACATTGTATATTGCCACATTTCCTAAACATAGAAATATGTTCTGAATGAAAGAATACAACTACAACTGGTCTGACATTTGAAAACAAGGAAGAGAATTGATGACATAGATATAGAAAACCAATTAAGATGAACTGAAAGTCATGGCTATAAAGCTAAGGAGGTCACCAGCTCAATTTAAAGGAACATATCCTTCACAGGTCAAGTTGTCAACTTGATGAATAGACTGCCACCTAGTATGCTGAATGATATCATAATAGAAGTGTTCCGAAAAGGATGGCATTCATTTTAGAAAAGGGACAGGAAGCAATCTTCCCTTTAAGGGAATTTTCCCTCTTCCTAAATTACAGTCAGCTCCTCTATAACGCGTGTTTCTTCAACGTGAATTGGCTTGAACACAATTAAAGAATTTAGACCATTATTTGTAGGTGCAAACTTTCCTTACCTGTATTGGCTATAATACAATTCCAGCCCTATTCATTTAAATGGCATGACTACTGCATGATTTTCTTATAACACAAGACCACACGAGAATGGAACTATTGCATTATATCAGAACCTACTGTATTTTCCAATGTAATTCCATGAGTCTAGGCACTAGCAAAACCAAAACAATAACACTCCGTATATAATTATTGTATAAGGTAATGATTCTGATATTGGAGACTGTATTCTATTTCACCCTATCTGCTGATGTCACATACTTTTGGCTGAAGAATCACAAGTCTAGCTTGCAATTCTGGTGTCAGGTGTGTCATCCCTGGCTTACAGTATTACTATTTATGGTGAACTAGTCAACATACATTTTACTTATTGCTGCCATGTAGTTTACTTCTGGATTACCACAGAACTGAAACTGAATTGGACTAGCTATGTAAGTACTGCAGTTACAAGGGCAGGTCAGAGGAGAGGAATGTTACAGTGAGTAACCACCTCCTTGACACCCCAGAGTCTATCCACAATCTACAAGGCACGAGTGTGAGGGTATAGTCCCCACTTGCCTGGATGAGTGCAGTTCGAACAACACATAAGAAGCTTGACACCTTCCAGCAGAAAGCAGCCGTTTGTTTGGCACTACATCCACAAACGCTTGATCCCTCCATCACCAATGCTCAATAGCAGCAGTATGTACCAACTACAAGATTCACCATAGAAATTCATTAAGGCTTCTTAGACAGCACCTTCAAACCCACAGGCTCTACCATCTGGAAGAACAAGGGCAGCAGGTACATGAGAACACCTGCAAGTTCCCCTCCAAGTCATTTGCCATCCTGACTTGGAAATATCTCACTATTCCTTCAATGTCACTGGGTCAAAATCCTGGAAAGTGTTATCTAACATCAATAGACTTCAGCAGTTTAAGAAGGCAGCTCACCACCATCCTCACAAGGGCAACTGGGGTTGGGCTGTAAATGCTGGCCCAGCCAGTGATACCAACATCCCATGAATGAATTTTTAAAATCCTGTTGTTAAGCCAAGTGTCTCATCTTGTTAAGAATGGTTCATCCGTTACCTCTGTTATTGAAACAGCCCTTTGGAAGCAGTGTGTATTAGGCTATGAAGGGTGGGAACGCATACATGTTTCTTGCAAGGAAGTACCAAACCTCAGCTGCAAAAGGCAAGCAAGCTTCCAGTTTCCAGCAGAAGTCAGAAAGCCATTATTTTGATTGGAAAAAAGGCAGGATATCTCCCTAAAACCAGCAAGCTCTCCGGCAATAACATTCAAAAGAATTGTTTCGTTCCCAACATGAGGATAGCTGTAACTTCACAGAAGGGGTGGAAATGCTTTCCATTTTTATTAACATGACAAAACCCCCAGGAGGGAAATTTGGTCACAAGAAATCAAATTCCAAGAATAAGAATGAGCAGTGAAACCTACTTGAGCTCAATCAGGGAGCTTTAACTGAATTTATTTAGACAGTGAAGCAGACCTGCGAACAAATTAACACAGCAGATTCAGTTTCCTTGCCAGCGAGTGATCTAACAAAAGCTCAAGAAAACCAATAAAGTTTGTCTATTATTGAAGAATATGAAATATATCTTGCAAACAGGAAAGCAACTCGTAAAAATAGTTCTGAGGAAGGGTCACTTGACCCGAAATGTTAACTCTGATGTCTTTTTACAGATACTGCTGGACCTGCTGAGCTTTTCCAATAATTTCTGCTTTTGTTTGTGGTTGTAAAAAGTGATATTATATCGATTCATGTATGTTTCAACCAAGCTCTGCACGTATTCTTGTACCATTGTAGTTCCTCCTCCCCACCCACCTCCACTCACAGTAACCAGCCCCTCTCCTCCACCCTCTCCCCAGCCACAATCACCAGCCCCCTATTCCACCCTCTCCCCAGTCAAAATAACCAGCCC
>NC_057729.1:11375080-11398885 GCF_004010195.1 Chiloscyllium plagiosum
CAACCCCTCTCCTCTACCCTCTCCGTCCACAAAACCAGCCCCTCTCCACGCCCCCAAAATAATCAGCCCCTCTTCTCTACCCTCTCTTCCCACAATAACCAAACCCTCTCTTCCACTGTCTCCTGACCCTCACACACAGTAATCTCTTTTTGTTACCAACAACCCCTACTCTCACTGGCTGCTGCCATGCTCGAAATGCCAATCTTCCCCAACCATTTCCAATTCTGATACCTGCCTCCAAATACAGCCAGGCAGAGATGTTTTCAGATCAACCCATTCAGAGATGTTATAACACAACTCTGGTGCAGCTGAGATTTCAATCTGAGCCTCCTGGCTCAGAGGAATAGATGCTACCACTGCACCACCAAAGTCCTCAGGGTGCCTTGCGTAAGCATTAATGTACAATATGTGGATAGGAGTCGATGCACAGTAAATGTTCATGCACCTTTCGAGATCAGCCACAGAAGCTTCTGATTTTGTTTCCTACACTCCATCAGAGGCTGTATCAAATTGGTGCATAAACATCCTGGGCCTGCATGGTGCCAGATGTGCATCTTAAATTTAAAGGATGCTTTGAGCTCACCACTCATCCCTTTGCTGCTTCATAACAATTGATCCAATTAATCCAGGGCTGCCCAGTCAGATCCTCCCCTCCATATTCATCATTGCTGCCTCAGAGGAGGAAGAGCTTACAAAACCAACTGGAGTTGTGACTCAAACGTTGAGAACCAAACTCAGGGCAGCTACCCAGCAACCTGAAAGGTCTCATATAAGTTACGCACAAGTTAGCCCTCTTGAATTTCAACATGTCTGTGGTTGCAGAACAAATACAAATAAAGGGCTTGCTTGCACACTTTAATCAGTTGTGATGGCAAAAATAAGCAGAGGACATATTAGTAGGAATATTCCTAACCGGATATAGGAGAAACATATTCTAATATCAGGTAAAGCCCTGAATTTGGAGTCAGATCATTAAACAAGCTGAAGGGGTCTATTCTTGACATTACACTCACAGTGTACTGCATTCTGTTGGGGGCATTTCTTCCCTACTCTATATGCTTGTTGAAAATGAACCTGCAGTGGCAGGGAACTTTGGTCGTAAAAGGGTTAAGCAATTTTGGACTGTAACATTACAATTCTGTGCAATGGACCCCAGGGTTATACAGTAAACAAGTTAATAACAGTTTCCTCCAGAAAACAGCTTCTGATATCTTGACATCCTTGGCACAAATTCATCACTTTCTGCATCTGACCTGTCTGGGCTCAGACTTTATTACTTCCAATGTTTTACCTCAATCCATATCTAGCCCTAATGTTTTGGACTCGTCAAATCATTATTACAGTATTGTGTATCACACTTGCACATCTTATTTACTGCATCTTATTTGCTGAGAGGGTAAAAAAGGGGAATAAGTCAACTATGGACATCTGTACCTGTCCATTATTGTGTGTAAAACAGACAGACCTTAAATTGTATTAATGTACCAAGTGACCGAATCTGTTTAGAGAATGATTGTAAACCATTAGCTGTGGCTGAAAACAACAATGCCATTCTTAGAGATTATATTTAAGGATATTCCAGAAAGAAACATTCAAGGAAAGAGCAGTGCAGAGGGACTAATTGGAAAGCTTGTTCAAACAGTTGAAATATGATGGGCAGAGAAACATTTTCAAAGTTGTAAGATGCAATTAAATGTTTGTAAGTTAAAGATAAAATTCAAAATGGTAGTCACTGTGAAGTAACATGAAAAATAGAACAGTATATCAATGCCTTTCACAGATATTGATTATTATTGCCTAGAGACAAATTTAGTGTTTATAAATGTTTTGACTAGAGACAAATTTAGTGTTTATAAGTTTTTTGACTTGTTAACTTGCAAAAGAGTGCTTTATCCTTACATTGAAGTGGCAAAAAATGCCTTTTTTATGCTTGCTGTTAAAAATTACCTTAGCAGGAGAATGAGGTACTTGCAGCAACAAACAACAGAAAATTATGCTGAGATTTCTGTTTGTGATATTTTTCATGATATCTTAGAATCTTTACAGTGTGGAAGCAGGCCATTCAGTCCATCAAGTCCACACTGATATTTCAAAGATCACCCACCCAGACCTACCCCTATACTTCCCATAGCCATTCCACCTAACCTGCACATCTTTGGACTATGGGAAGGAACTGGAACACACGGAAGAAACCCACACAGACATGGGGGCAATGTGCAAACACCACACAGTCACCCGAGGGTAGAATCAAACCCGGGTGCCTAGCCCTGTGAGGTAGCAGTGCTAACCATTGTGCCACTATGCCACCCATCTGTGTACTGAGTAGATGTAAAAAGGATGAACTGACTAATCTATTGCCTTGCTAGTAATTAATCAACTAACTAATCCATTGGTTAGCTAGTTTACCGATTTACATCTATTCAATACAAATTTTCTAGTTTTCTAAATGCACTGATCATGTGTAGCTTTTTAGAGTAGAAAAAACACCATCTCAGGATCTACAGCTAGGCTTTGGCTGCAACTGATCCAATTAGAAAGAAGGTTAAGCTGCAATCTGGTCATTCACACTTACAATTTCAGGAGTCACTGGCCCAGGAGCGAGATGTTGTTACATGGGTATCGGCAGAGAGGAGGTGACAGGCTAGTGGCATTATTACTGGACTATAGGTCCCAAGACGCGGCTTCAAATCCCACCATGGAAATTGGTGGAATCTGAATTCAATAAAAATCTGAAATTAAGAGTCTAATGATGAGCATGAATCCATTGCTGATTGGCAGGAAGAACCCATCTGGTTCACTACTGTCCTTTAGGGAAGGAAACTGCTGACTTTGCCTGGTCTGGCCTACATGGAATCCCAGACTCACTGCAATGCGGTTGATTCTTAACTGCACTCCAAATATGCAAATGACTTAGGGATAGGCAATAAATTCTGGGCTGGTCAACGATGCTTTCATCTCACCATTGAATAAAAAAGTGAGAAGTCCACTTAAACAAGTGTTATGTTCCACTTTTCCCCTTTAGTATGTTAGCATCTTTTGCAATAGCTGAGATACAAGTGGCATAGTCCTTCACAAGGTCCAAAGTTTAAGAGGTTCCAAAGCTTGGGTTCCATAGATGAAAAGAACCTCAGAGTTAATATCAGGTATCTACCTCTCCTGAAGCCACCTGAGACAATGCATGTAGAAAATGACAGAAGGTAAAGAGAAGAAACTGTAATTCACAAAGAGGATTCACAAATGTGTTTGACAAAATGTTATTTTGTTGTTTCCTGTGTTTTTTTTAAATATAATGTCACATTTAATGGATTGATTAGCACCACTTGCATGTCTTACATCCCGAGGGTCAGTTTGCCCTTTCATTTGCAACCACTGGGCGGCACGGTGGCCCAGTGGTTAGCACTGCTGCCTCACAGCGCCAGAGTCCCGGGTTCAATTCCCGCCTCAGGCGACTGACTGTGTGGAGTTTGCACGTTCTCCCCGTGTCTGCGTGGGTTTCCTCCGGGTACGCCGGTTTCCTCCCACAGTCCAAAGATGTGCAGGTCAGGTGAATTGGCCATGCTAAATTGCCCGTAGTGTTAGGTAAGGGGTAAATGTAGGGGTATGGGTGGGTTGCGCTTCGGCGGGTCAGTGTGGACTTGTTGGGCCAAAGGGCCTGTTTCCACACTGTAATGTAATCTAAACAAGTAGACAAACATGCTATTTAGTAGGGTTGTGTTTGGAGGATTGTTTAGCTTGAAAGGAATGGGAAGGAGATGGCTTTGTTGATGATGGAAACAGACCATGAGACCTTCTACAATATTGATGCATTTCCTGGCATTGTGGGTGGTAATACAAGGGATTGGCATAGCAATGGGCACTCTATCTTCATCCTCAGTCTCCAGGAGTTTACAGCAGATTACCAACTGCATTCCTAAATTAAACTATAAATGTGCAGCAGTCCATGTCCACTGATAAAATAAAGGTTACTGAACTAGCTTGTTAGCTTCTAGATATATATTTGAGTGGTGCTATTATAGTGAATAAATTAACAATAACATTCTGGTTACAACAGTTTACTGGGTCATTTTACAACACATGGAACCCAAAGCAAGTAAGAAAGATTAATAAAATGGTTTTGCTGTTTTGGATTATGCTAGCCTACATACAAATGAAGCTGAAAATGTGTTGCTGGAAAAATGCAGCAGGTCAGGCAGCATCCAAGGAGCAGGAGAATCGACGTTTCGGGCATGAGCCCTGAAGAGGGGCTCATGCCCGAAACGTCAATTCTCCTGCTCCTTGGATGCTGCCTGACCTGCTGCGCTTTTCCAGCAACACATTTCCAGCTCTGATCTCCAGCATCTGCAGTCCTCACTTTCTCCTACACACAAATGAATCCAGTCACACTGTTGTGCTGAAAGGCGGTGGGGATGTTAATGTAATAATGAAGATCCCACAGTGTCCATGACAGAAAATCAATACCAATGCTGCAACCGATGAAATATATGCAGAGTTTTTTTTCCCACTTTAAAAGGCAGGAATGTGTTTGAAGGAAATGGCCGAACTGGCCCTATTCTGCTCAATATGCTAAACAAGGCGACGCATGGTTGCTAAATCAGTGAGTCTTTTGTTATTTGTGTGTGAGTGACAGCTGGCAAGGAGCACAGAGCACCTGTGATAATCACTCGGCATGGCAGCTGATTTTCAGACAAATGAAATGTCAAGCAGGATCAAAATGTTGCAGTGCACTGAAATGCTGAGGCAATCACAAAATATCAGTGACTGGCCTTGGGCCCTTTCAATCAAATCCCTCCACATACCCCATCTACTGTTAACTAAAGAGTGTGACTTCCAAATCTCAAGTTAGAAAGAAACATGGCTCTTGTTTTGTCCATGTAGATGATACTTAAACATTGCTTTTCAGGGTGACTTTGGGCCACTTATTCACCACTTGCCCCTGCTTATCCCCATCTCCAAGTCCTGCATCCAGTTTGCTCTGTCATGTGTGTGTCTGATGCTCGATGTTTACAACAGGTCCATTCGATTGTAAAAGTATGCACATGACTTGGAATGAGGCCAGTCCATCACCTTTCCCATCCATCCACTCCACCCTTCTCTCCGACCTATCATCTTTTCCCTCACCTTCATCTACCTATCGCATTCTCAGCTACCTCCTCCTCCTCCCCCTAAGCCACATTCCTGATGAAGGGCCTATGCCTAAAATGTCGATTCTCCTCCTCGGATGCTGCCTGACCTGCTGTGCTTTTCCAGCACCACACTTTCCACTCTGATCTCTGACATCTGCAGTCCTCACTTTTGACTTTTGCATTCATCCCTGATGATAGATGTGTAAACCCTTTCACTGGGCTGTTTTTGTAATAATAGTGTTAATCAAACGGCAATAAAATTAGGTGAAAATATTACTGAAGGTATGTAAGCATCTGAATGAGATATGTTAATCCATTTTTTTCTCTGCCATGTGTTGACAATTCTGCTGTACAGTTTAACAAAATTTCTCCATCAATTTGTTAGGGAAATTATCCTAGAATTTTGCTTGGTTGATTATTCATTTAAGTCTCCAGTTGGATTTATTTCATTCAAAAAATGGCGAATGTTGACACTGTTTAATTAACTTGATTTTAAAATGAAACTGAAGTTCAGGTTCATGATGCACAAACTTTGTGGTCTAAATATTGAAAACTTTTACATCACTGATGTGGTTAGAGATTGCTCTCTTGTTACGTTTCGCTAGTTCAGGAGCAATTTTGGTCATCAGGTCAGGAAGCGTTGTCTGAAAGATCTGTGGCTCAATGACAAGTAGGAAGCCCTTGAGTAAAATTTCTGGTGAGCTTTCTCCACTTTCCTTTTCATCATCCACCCGCACTTCCCTTCTAACCATAAATTTGTTGCACTTCTGTGGTATACAAATTGGCTGAGTTGAGGCTTTCTTCCATTCTGTTTGAATTGACTGACAATGTAATGCAGATCATTGTTGAGGACCTCAATGCATTCAGTAGGTTGCACCATCCAATGTGCCATGTAAGTGCATGGTTATTGCTTAGAATTGAAAGTACAAATGCCTGAAACATCATGACACTCATGTCAGAGGGACCCCTCAAATCTCCCAACCAAGAATGCTCACTCCTTTTGGAACTGCTGACAGAACATTTCACATTTTCTGTTGTTGCTCCAAAGCTGTTCTCTTCGCGAGTGATCCTTGATGCTCTATACCCAGCCAAGCAGAGCCGATGTCCTGTGTCCTCCAATAGGAATGCTCCAGTGCTGTCCCTGTCTGCAACATATGCTGTGCTTATTTGTGCTGTGTGGCTACCAATGTAACAACCTGACTATCTCCCTTAGAGACCTTGCTGAGGTGTAGATATCTGAGCTATGGGGATGCAAGAATCATGTTATTGTACTGCCTCAGAATGCAGACTCTCGCTAAAACATCTTTGTCTTCCTCCAGCTCCAAACCTTGTGTCATGTGACAGACGGAAGACATAAGATAGAACCAACACAGGGAAAGTGTTCATTATATTAATTGTGCAGATGCTCACATTTCAGTTTGTATGGACAGTAAATCAACATATATGAGCTCTGTGGTAATGTAATTTTAATTATCTCACCAGGCAGGTGTTACTCTGGAATCTTTAGTGATTAAATTTTTCAGAAATTATAAAAACTGAAACATTGAAATGTGCATCAAACTCATGTACTCTCCAAGTAGCACCAGTTTCCCACCAATGAACCGATAGCAAAATCTTGTCCTCACTTTCAATTCTCTCCTTAGGTACACCTCAGTTTACCTTCCAGATCTCCTCCAGCTCCATGTCCATTTTTTCCAGGTAATCATCTACTCTGAGGTAATAGCTTTACAATCCTCCATTGTGAAACATAATAGTTGTGAAGGTGTTAATGCTCGTGTTACACTGAGCTGCACTAAATCTAATAATGTGATTAGATTCCCTACAGTGTGGGAACAGGCCTTTCAGCCTAATAAGTCCACACAGACCCTCTGATGAGTAGCCCACCCAGACCCATCTCCCTCTGAATGATGCACCTAACACTATGAGCAATTTAGCATGGCCAACTCACCTGCCCTGCATATCTTTGGACTGCGGGAGGAAACCAGACCTGCAAACACAGGAAGAAAGTGCAAACTCCACACAGACAGTCGCCCGAGGCAGGAATTGAACCTGGGACCCTGGTGCTGTGAGGCAGCAGTGCTAACCACTGAGCCACCATGCTGCCCAGTCATTGACGAGATAGTCAATTTTTGGGGGGTACCTAAGGGAGCAGATGCCTTCTGTATAGTTCCTGATAAACCTTAATAATTATGCCTAGTAATTGTAAAGTGTACTTATAACTATCACGAGTAAACTATCTTGACGTGTAAGACAAGTGCCTTTTCCATTTAAAAACTGTCAGTAGACCATTATCTATAGGTGATAGTTAGGCAGCCCTAAACTAAGTATAGAGAAAAGACAATTGGTGACAGTGAGCTACCCAAACCACAATATAACATGCTGACAGCTTGGTTTCTGAAATTACCTTCGCTGATTCCTCAGCCATTGTATTAGGCTTTTGGAATAACTTTCATTGTTTCTCTGTCAAATCTCCATTTTCAAACATCTCCTCAGAGCTGTTCCCTTTATTACTTTAGCCCCACACCTTCATCCTCTAATTTCCCTTTTCCTTTCCAATTTTGCCTCCTGACAAAAATATTTTGAGATGTTGTGGTGAATACTAGAGTTGCTAATAGAACGGGCAGCATGGCACATTCTCCTTCTGTCTGCGTGGGTTTCCTCCCACAGCCCAAAGGTGTGCAGATTAGGTGGATTGGCTATGCTAAATTGCCCATAATGTCAGGGGATGTGTAGGTTAAGTGGATTAACTATGGGATGTGCAGGGTTACAGGGTTGGGTCATGGGATGCTCTTCAGAGGGTCTGTATGGGCCAAATGGCCTGTATCCACATTGTAGGGATTCTATGATTTGTATATTATTCTTGATGTATACCAAAATGGTTAACTTATTTCTTGTTATCCAGAGGCTAGTCAGTGCTCAGTGGTATTCAAGACTTAAATGCAAAGATAATTTAAGACAGACTGAATTGGCTTGAATTGTGATGTGTGCACACAATCCTGCAGTGGGTTAGTTCAGAGATAGCCACTGATCATTTCAGATGGATGCACTTTCCTAGCCATTAAAGATGACAAAATTGTCCTAACAATTGCATTTTTCCTATTGTTTGGGTCATTGTGATAAAATGTCTGCCGTGCAATGCTTCCTCAGCCAGTTCATAGACTTCAGCTTCCATTGTAACTGAATTCTCTTTGATGCAATACTTCTCAGTATTTCCAAAATCTTTTTTCTATTCATGGGTGACCACACATTTAGAACAAATCTACTTTCCGAATAACTTATAGCCAAAAAAATGCAAATTTATTTTATTGGATTTATTTTTAAGTAAAAAAGCATTTCTTGCCTATGTTCTTTGTTTTATTATGAGGATTAAACTCCATGTTCAAAAGATTCAATAGTAGTGAAAAGGTAGGGGTTAAAAACTGCATGAATGTAAGTTTAGGGTTGTTTATTTGCCCATCATTGAAAATGAAATGCATAATGAACACAGATTTGAATACTTTTTAAAAAGTGATGATTTAGCATTGGATCAGAACAAGGTAAATGTTCATGAACAGGAAGCGTTGAAAGTAAAAGCAAGAACATTACAATGAATTTCCACATGGTCAAAGAGACTGTATGACTGTACTCTCCCAGTAGCACTATTTTCCCACCAATGAACTGATCTCAAAATCTTGACCTCATTTTCAAGTCCCCCCTTAAGTTCACCTCAGTTTACCTTGGCTGCTAGGAGCCAACTCCAGGCCACATTATCCCTTCTCTTGTTGATTTTCAACAGGGCCTTTACATGCATGGGCTGGTTCGTATCATGAAGTTGGAACCCAGCATTCTCAATCTGGCTAGTTCCATATTGGGTATAGGCTTTTTCTAGTCCTCTGTCATGTGCCCTACTCATCAACCTCAAGCTTGACTATTACCTTAGGCATGAGAGTCAACCGAGCCCTAAGAAAAACATTGCTGGATTGACAGCTCTGTCTCTACGATCTACTCTGTCATCTGCACATAAATAATGGCATTAGCTGTGATTCCACATCCCTAGAATTAACCTCTAATTGTGTTTCAAGTTTCTGCAATGTCTGCTATTGGTACTGTAATTACAAGTTTTTTAAACAAAGTGACAAGTTATTCAAGAATGACTGTTTTAAAAAGTGTCTTCATGTATCATGTTGTTACTATCAGGTTCTATGCTTCTATAAGGACTGTATGTATAATGGTTGAATAGGTAAGGAAGTACCTGGCATTGAGGGTAAGATGGGGTGTTGGATGTATAGTGTTTATGGAGGTTTTGAGGGAAAATGGGGTATGTGGGATGCATGTCCTAGCATGAGGCATTCAAGGGGTCATGCAGCAGTAGATGGTATGACATGAGGTGGTTTGGATGGAGCATGGGCCATATGGGGCATAAGATTATGTGAAGGACGAGAGCTAGAAAGCCTTACTGTTTTAATCATAACAGAGACAAAGTCCCACAGCACCACAACACACATTTTAAACAGCTTGCCTTGCAATCTCAAAACCGTTTTGGTTGCCTTTGAACTCTTTCCCAGGTTGGCTGGCCTAACTACAATCTAAACCCACTCCTCCCGCAATGAAAATTCCATCTTTGCTGCACGTTTTCCCATAGGCTGAACTCAAAGTTTTCCTGATTCCCAACATCCACCTTGTCCATGAAAATCTAACTTAGAACTGCATATTTCAAGGCCAAAAGTGTTAGTACTTAGGGCTACCACTGTCCACCAAGTACATGTTTAGTCAAAATCCTGGAACTCCCACACTAAGAGTACTGTAGACCTGGTTTCACCACACAACTGTAATCGTTCAAGAAGGTGGCTGACCACCATCCTTGCAAGTCCAACTTTGAATAGGCAATAAATCATGGCCTTGGCTGTGATTGTACATCCCTAGAATTAACCTCTAATTGTTACACTATGCATATCCATCAAGCATCGATGGGGCATCACTGGAACCAATTTGCCACATACACTCCATTATGAAGATTTCTCATGATGCACTAACTTGCATTCCCTTCTATACCAGCAGAGGCAAGCCATTTGGACCAGCAACTATCTGTTCCTTCATCTAATTATATGCCTGTAGAAATTCCATAACATGAACGCTAATGACGCTGCAATTTTACATTTTGTTGCTTTCTATGCTTTAATAATAAGTGTTGCATTTTCATTTATCTTTAGAAGCACTCATGTCAATCCCATGTGACATTGTATCTAGATGGTAGCCAATTAAGTATTACTAGCTTAATGGGGAGGGGTGAATGACTAGAATTCCTGCAAAGCAGATAATGGTTATTCAGTCCATTGAATCTGCACCAACTCTCCAAAGAGCATCCACTTTATTACCATAATCCCACATTTACCATAGTCAGCCCATTTTACCTGCACATCATGGTTCAGACTAACATGGCCAACCCAACTAAAATGGACATCTTTGGATTGTGGGAGGAAACTAGGTCACTTGGTAGAAACCCATGTGGATACAGGGAGAATGTGCAAACTCTGCACAGACAGTTACCCAAGGATGAATGGAAACTGGGTCTCTGATGCTGTAAGCAGCAATGCTACCCACTGTGCCAGCATACTGCCCATTCACAAAGTGATTTTGTTATTCAGCTAAGTAATACAGAGAAGGGGACAGGGAATTGGCTTTGCGTTGGAGAGAGGGGCCATTTTGTATATTGCTGACCTAGATTTATTCTGGTGCATAGACAGCAGGGAGGAAGGCATGTTATTTGAACGTTGATCTTTGCAATCTTAGGAAGAGAGAAGCAGTGGGGCAGTTCAGCTTCATTTTTCAAACTGTCTTCTATTTCACTAGTGACTGCTGAAAGCTGCTATTTATTTTCAGTGAGGGTGGTATGGGTGTGATTAGGTACAGATATGATGTGTTTGATTTAGGGAGTGCGAGTGAAGCAGCAATGTTTAGTTGACAACAGACAGTGGACACAGAATAAATGGTCATTACTGGTGCATTGAGCACCTAATTAGTTTTTGCCATTTTCCCTTCATCTCCAACTTGCTAGAAAGTCCCACAATTGGCTGTTTGGATCATAGTTTTCCAAATGGAAAGAGGGAGAATGAGATAAAGTGCGGGTCTATTAGAAATGTGACTCTATATCATAGGCAGAAGTTTACATTCCCTCCTTGGAGTAGGCTGGCAAAAGTGGGGTTGGTTGTAAAATTGATTGGGATGACTCCTATCATATAATTAATGGCCACTTATGCCATCTCCTACTGCTAGTACTTTATCAGCAGTGACAGATGCGCACACCACAAGGTGAAGCTGCCAAATATATCCTGTGCGTTTGTGGCTTGAGAGCTTCTGCTTTTCAGGTACCCCGAGGCCCAGTACATGGTACCCCCAGTGCAAAGTGTTGAGCCCACTCCCCAGCCTCACTCACTCCAACCATATAATTCTCCAGTTTGCCTGGCTGTTCCTGTTGAGATTGCCTCTCCTACCTTGGAACATGTTTTCCAGTCACACTTTCGCAGAGGGTTTGACTGTATTTCCAACAGTGGCCAGTGATCATGATAGCACTGTTGGGACTGAAGAACTGCCAGCCCTTTTGGAAGTGGGTATTTCTCAATGGCGGGGCTAGAAGCCATGGTTTGAGCCATAGTATTCCAAGCTGGCAGAGAGTTGTTCATCCCAACCTTTCAACAGGTGGTTGATCTACCACCTCCATGGACATTTTATTCTTACATAGGGTTAGCTCTAGTTTTGTTGATTTAATTGACATTCTGCTGAACAGTAAATTATTGCTCAATCCCACATTTAACCTCATTTTACTTCCGTTTCATAAGCAACAGTTTGATTCTCATGAATTAGCAGCTCCCGTGTTTAATTAATTTTGGCTAACATAATGTGAAACTTCACTGTTTTCAATCTGACACCTTGTTATATTCGTAGTGGCACCTAGTATATTAGTATGTCTCACATTCAGTATGTCTATATAACTATAAGAGCTGTGCTCATAAGACCATCACTGTATCATCACATGTAATCTGAGGGTGTAAAGGTCTCAAACTCCATTTTAACACAGAGCACTTGAAGCATAACACACTACAAAAGAATGCTGTTCATTATAACTTAACTGCTTATGTCAGCGCAGACTCTGGTGTCCCTGTAAAGGTACTGTTTGTCTATAATAGCCAGCTATAATAGCATCTGTTGGATTATTCAATGCCATGTTATCCTTGCTCAGTTTCTCATGTCACAAGAGTAAGCATTACTGCATCAGGCAGAATACCCACCTAGAGGCAAGAATCATATTGGCTTGTGACACAGTACTTTTATCATGTAGAGATCCCACTATTTTTAGAAAAAAGTGATGCTTTGTTTTTCATTAAAGATAAATTATATTGAGCTTTACATCTTCTTTCAGCATGAATAAATTAATGAGCTCTTTGCTAGGATTATAGGTGTTCATTTCTTCCTAAATTGCTTTTTTTAGTTATTCATGATCTACTAGATTGCTCTTACTTCAAATATCAAACATCGCACTGTACCAAAAATTCTTAAAGTTCTAATATTGAACACTTAAAACAGATATCATGAAAAATATTCTCTAATCAAAGGGAGATGGATGTCTAGAATAATCTAATAAGCAAAGCAGCAGAGCGAAACATTGGACCATTCAAAATAAAATTAATATGGTGTCAGAGCGTTTAATGTGCCGGAGAAATGAGTTTCAATGGGCTGGAAATACCACAAGGGAAATAATTCAAAATGATAGTAAGGAATGGGACTATCTCAATTACTGGTTCAGTACACAAATCAAACATAGATAATGCAACATTTAACCCTCAATACCTTTATTGAAGGGCAGAATATAATTTTGGCAAATTATTTACGGCAGTGAAGGGTTAATTTACCAAGTGGTAACTTGCTTAAATCCTGGCAAGGTGGTTGGAGAATATTATCTTTTTATCCAAAGTATAAAAGATTTATGAAATATCTTAATGAGTAAGGGCATTCATGTGAAGAAGTTAAATGGGTTCAAGAGACAGAAGGCAATGATATTGTACTGGACTAATCTTTCAATGAGCTAAAATTCCAGCATGTTAGAGGTGAATTCAACAAATCTGGATATTTATAGTCTCCTATTTTAAAATGGCCAGGCAACCTCTGCATTGTTTTGAAAGCTTAACTGATTTTAGTAACACTCTATTCAGTTAGGAATTGACCATTCATCAACTCCGCTCCCCCTGCTTACCACCTTTCCCTCAGCTGGTTTATCTCAGTGGTTCACTTTTGATATCCTGGAAATAAGGGAAAGGCAATAAACACGTGTTCCAAGAACAATCCTTTTCTAAATCTCTTGGAAGAAAAACATTGAGGGATTGATGAAAAGACAAGTGAGGCATAAAGGGGCACAATAGGATTTACCTGATCTGACAAACTTTCTGGTAAGTTGTGAGAAAGTGAGAAGATATTGCAAGTAAAATTGGAAGTTCACAGATCATGAACAGTTTGCTTAACTATCTGGAGTTTAAAATCACACCATACCAGGTTATAGTTCAACAGGTTTATTTGGAAGCACTAGCTTTTGGAGCGCTGCTCCTTCATCAGGTAGTTGTCACCTGATGAAGGAGAAGCACTCCGAAAGCTAGTGCTTCCAAATAAAGCTGTTGGACTATAATCTGGTGTGGTGTGATTTTTAACTTTGTCCAACCCAGCCCCAACAACGGCACCTCCAAATCATAACTATCTGGAATCATTTCTTGACTCAGAAGAGAATTAATTCCTAAAATATACTCCAATATTCCTAGGACAAGTCCAAAGAGTATATGGTGGTTGGTTTGGCAGTGCTGAGGGCCAGGGGTGATAGGGAACCTCACCACTTTACTGTCCTGAATTACTTGCCCATGTTTTCCATTAGAATCCACTTTGTCACACTGCTGAAGAAAGACCGCCGATATTATTGAAAATGGCACATAATAATGTTCTGTTTTTCCTAACTTCTCTTTTTTTTATAATCCATACAGTGTGGAAACAGGCCATTTGGCCCAACAAGTCCACATCAAACCTTTGAAGAACATCCATTCAGACCCATCCCCCTACATTTTCACTGTAACCCTACATTTCCCAGGGCTAACACACCTAACCTCCACATCCCTGAACAACCCACTTAACTTGCATATCTTGGGGGCTGTGGAAGGAAACCAGAGCACCTAGAGGAATCCCACACAGACACGGGGAGAGAATGTGAAAATTCTATACAGACAGTCCCCGAAGGTGGAATCGAGCCTGGGACCCTGGCAGTGTTAACCACTGTGCCGCACCCAAATTATTCCTAATCTATAATGTTGTGGTTCTGTTCGCTGAGCTGGGAATTTGTGTTGCAGACGTTTTGTCCCCTGTCTAGGTGACATCCTAAGTGCTTGGGAGCCTCCTGTGAAGCGCTTCTGTGATGTTTCCTCCAGCATTTATAGTGATTTGTATCTGCCATTTCCGATTGTCAGTTACATAACTGACAACCGGAAGCAGCAGATACAAGTCACTATAAATGCTGGAGGAAACATCACAGAAGCGCTTCACAGGAGGCTCCCAAGCACTGAGGATGTCACCTAGACAGGGGACGAAACGTCTGCAACACAAATTCCCAGCTCGGTGAACAGAACCACAACAACGAGCACCCGAGCTACAAATCTTCTCACAAACTTTGAACCTAATCAATAATATTCCAACTTGATCACCATTAACTCAATGTGATTCCCAATTGTGGATAATATCACAGTGTCATCGAAAGTCTATCACTGGGAAAATACATTCAGCTTCTTAACCAAATATCATGTCAATAACTTCATACCCCATCCTTATCGGATTGGCTGGAGAGGGAGTGAGAGGGTGAAAATTCAACTGAAACTGTCGTCAAACATCAGCATAAGATTGGCCAAAAATTGGATTTTAAAAGTTGGAACTGAGCATTTGAAATAGTACTGATGAGATAACGGATTTTTTTTCTTTCTCCCACAGAATAATTGACTATGCTGTTCAATTTCGACTATAGAGCATGCTGGCAAAGCTTTAAGGTTCTGATGAGATTAATTCGCAGAGAAAATTAAAATCCATGAATGCATAGAGTTCAGCTTCCAGTCACTTGCCAGCTAATCACCATTGTAATGTTCTGCTACCCGACAGTTATTTCTAACATATGCAACCATGTCACACATTTGCAGTTACTGACATTAGGTGGTAGCTCTAATTTGTTTCAGTCTGGAATACTGGATCCATGCAGGATCAGGAGACTAATTAAATATATATGACATCCAGGGTTTCTAGTTCCATGCTTTAAATTTAGAAAACAGCTTATAAATTAATCTTCTTTATTTCAAATCTGATTGATGGCTTAATCTTCAGGTTCTAATGTATTGCACTTGTAAACAGCAAATCAAGGAACAAAATAAAGGATGTGCTACGACTAAAGATGTGATCCAGGATGCATATAATGAGATCCAATGAAACAGCATTGCTTAAAGAGAGCATTCACATCTTGTTGCTAAAAGGTTGTGAGTTCAAGTGCCTCTCAAGAGATTTGAGCATCATGTCAGCTGACAATCCAACACATTACTGAAGGTGTGCTGTGAATTGAAATATGTTATACAGCTCCATTGTTGGTGGTGTTGCCTTTCAGAAAAGGCATTAGATTAGACCCCACTTTTCTACTCAGGTGGACATAAAGCTTGAGCAGCCTAATAGTTGTGGGATATAGGTAAATTAATGTTACTTCTGCAGTTCTGCAATTATGATTTCTGATACAAAGTAAATGAACTCACATCAGTGTGTGGTTGTTTCAGCCAAGAGCTGAGTCAACAAGAATGGAAACTAAGTGGAGGAAATATATAATTGTTTTTGTATTAGCTAAAATTGTATGCCAGCATGAAACGTGATTGCAAAACAATGGTAGATATTATAGGCAAATAGATAAGATGTTGTGAGGGGATGAAGTTAGGCCAGATACGTAGGTATGAACATCTGTTTCCCACTTTTACAGAGTCACAGGAACAAACCCTAATTAAAGAGGTCATAGGGATCAGAGTGGCTTCGGGAGAAGCCCAGATGAAAAGAGTAGATACTGATGAAGAAAGAATATGCCTAACAATGACCTGCAGCGGGATGAGGTCAAACGGCCTTGTGAGGCCAGAAATAAACATTTTGTCACAGACAAGGCCGGATAAGACAAGAGATAAGCAAGAGTGGTGGGACCAGTCTTAGGGAAGTGGAGGATGTAAACGGGGGGGGAAACAATGAAATAAGAAAAAAAAATGTAGGAACCAAATTATATAAATATCGAGAGTTTGTTGAATTTGGTGTGTGTATATCCTCTGCCTTGCTTGGCACTGGACATCACACCCACTTGCAAGTGTAAAAATAAAGGACACTACTGATTCAGATTTTGTCTCAGACTGCAATTATTGAAGTGTTTGAGCTTTGTTTCTCACATAGTTAATTTAACATCAGCATTGAATGCTCAAACTCTAGCTATGCCAGTCAAATCAATCCATGGGGCTATAAGCGTTCCCATTTCAGTCTCTCATCCTTTCTCTAGGTCATGGTTTATTTCAATTTCTCCTGTTGCAACCAAACTATTTAAATAAGATGCATTGTAGAGCCATAAAGTTATTCAGCAAGGAATCAGATCCCCTAGTCCAACCCGTTCAGCCATCCCAATCTGACCTAATCTCATTTGTCAGCACTTGGACAATATCCCTCTAAACCCTTCCTATTCATGTATTCATCCAGATGCCTTTTCAATGTTGTAATTGTACCTGCTTTCACCTCTTCCTCTGGCAGCTTGTTCCACCCTCTGCGTGAAAAAGCTACCCTTCATTTTTTTTGCCTTTTTCACCATAAACCTATGCCTTCTATTTTTGGACTCCCGATATTAAGAAAAAGATGTTGGCTATTTACCTTATCCACACTCCTTGTGATTTTATAAACCTCTCTTAGGTCACCCCTCAGACTCTGACATTCCAAGGGAAAAAGCCACAGCCTATTCAACCTCTTGCTATAACTCAAACCCTCCAGTACTGGAAATATCCTTGTAAGTATTTTCTGAACTCTTTCATGTTTAACAACATTCTTCCTATAGAAAGGCAATCAGAATTGTATGCAGTATTCTAAAAATGGCCTCACCAATATCTTGTACATCTGCAATATGACATCCCAACTCCTATACTCAATGTTCTGACCAATGAAGGCAAGTGTATCTAAAGCCTTTTTCACCACCCTATCTACTTGCAACTCCATTTTCAAGGAGATGATTATTCTGATCTTTACTCAACATGGACAGCTATGTGCTGTATGCTATATGTCTCATTAAACAGCACTGACAGAAGACTGAAAAGGCTTTGTAGAACACTTTTATCAAGACCACCAGTTTGATTCTGATCCTCTGATTGCCTGCCATTTTGAATGTCTGCCCCACTCTCTAACTTTTCTGCCCTCAGGCTCTTAATTAAAGCTGAATGGAACCTCAACAGTCACTTTATACCCTTCCAGACTCAATGTTGAGGACAACAATTTGAGATCATAATCATTGCCTCCACTTTCTTGCAGACTACTAATCACTTAATCACTCTTGCCTTCCACATATCACAGACTGATGCTTTTGCTTTAACTACCTATCACCCCTTTTCCCTTTGTGTGCATGTTTAAAGTGTCTCTAACATTTTTCAATTCTGACAGAAAGATCAGCAATCTGAAACATATTGCTGCCCAACCTGAGCATTTCAGGAATTTTCCACTTTTTACAAAAAATTCTAATTTCTAGCTTTCATGTGCTTGCTTTTGTCAGTGAATGATAATAGGGACTGTAAAGGACAAAGTTAGCAAATGGGCTATTATTCACTATGAACACTAATTGCCTGTGAACATCTTCACAATTGAAAAGCTTTTTGCCTGTATTTTATTTCACTTCAAATTATTAACAGAATTAAAAACTATTCTGAAAAAAGAATCTAAATCCCAAACAATCAAAGGAACTACTTATTAGTGGAAGTGTAGATTGCATGTTTGCCTGAAAGGACAATAATAATGTTGTTAAAGATAAAAGGCACTTAATGTTGTAATTGGTTGCCCATTCCCATCATACCATGCAATACCACTGCGTGTTCCACTCTACATTTGTAAACATTTCAGCAATTTATGAAAAACATCATTTTAATCTCGAAGGCACATTTTGCTGTCACTGTTTGGAAAATGTATTAACTTGTCTTTTCTTTCTGCTGGTGTTGTGGATCACAAAATGAGCAGCTAGTGTCACGGGTTCCCTTTTCACTGTGCCAGCAATAATGACTGTGGTGCGGAGACTCAGACAGAGCTATCCTGGGATGGAAGCTGAAACATTTTGATATCCGCCTGTACAAATATTTTTCTGACCTGTTCTGGTGGGCATGGCCCTAATTAAGTCAGTTTCAAGGCCTTATCACTGTCTGTTCTCCAAACGCTCACACTTGCTGGCACTAACTTTCTGATTCGTGGTCTTACATGTTTGCCTGACTCTCAATTTCCCCCATCCACTCTCCTTTGCTCATACAGCTCCACCTTGATGTGGGTGTGGACTGGGGTGGACAATGTCAGAAGTCACATGACTATTGTCCAACAAGTTTATTTGAAATCACAAGCTTTTGGAGCGCAGCCCCTTTGTCAGATGCGGTGAGAGGGAAGAGTGCACAGACATAGAATTTATAGGCAGAGAGATCAAGGGCAGAGAGATCAAAAGATCATACAACTGGTATGAGTGGAGTGTCAGGGTGACAGCTCTACCTGCCTACAACTCCACCCACCACATTCTTCGTCCACCACCATCCCCCTACATCCCACCTCCAGACACCCTCACTTGATCTGGAGTCAAGACAAGTTTCCTTAAAAATGGGATTAAAAAAGGAAAAATATTTTCTGAGAAGCAGAGTTCTAGAATTTTCTATTCCTGAAGCTGACTCTTTGTACCTGATATGACTTTCCAGGATCAAACCTGAGCAAATGCTGCAACAAATACTGTGAAATGAAGATGTGCATTTATATGTCACCTCAGGACATCCTAAAAGCTTTGTGGCCAATGAAGTGCAATGTTGAATTGTGTGAAAATTTTAAACATGAAGCATGAATGGTCATTCTGTACGCAATGTGCTGGTCACTATTAATGCTCAATTACATTGTATTGTCAGTTTTGTCGCTTTAATTTCATGTTACTTCGTTTAAAGCATTGAGATTAGCTGTTCACGAAGAAGCTTTATAAACCTTTAATTGTTATTGCTTAGGGATGGCCCCATATCATTGATTTCTTTCCCCCTAATGAGCGAACTCTTTAACTTGAATCATTATCTTTGTCTCAATGAAATTTATAAATTAAGTAATTAGAATGTTGCAAGTGATGTATATGCTGCCATTAAGCTTCATGCAAGCAGTTCCAAACATGCTACATCTTATGCAGCACAGCTCTGTGCATCTTAATGAGGCAGATTCATAGAAAATTTCACAGCTCTGAATGTGCTCCCTTTATATGGAGAATATGTCAAAATATCCATCAGCTTGCTTTAATAGACATTGCAAAAGAAAAAGGTGTATTAGTTCTGTGATGCTTTTTGTAGCTTAGTGCTCTTTGAAGGTTTTCCTGTCAGACATCCATCCTGTGGGAACACTTGGCTGCATATAAAGCAGAATTCGTTTAATCATAGCTTGCAACTTATTTTCGCATGGATTTTTTGACGAGGTAAATTGGAGCTGGAAGTGCAATGGCGTTAACTTAAACTTTCACGTTATTCATTCCTGGGGATGAACCAAAATGCATTGCCCCATTTGCCTTTCCATTGAGAAGGTGATCAGAGACCTTAATGTTGAACTGTTACTGAAGGAATGTGATACAACTGTTCACCTTGCTTCTTTACTTCAGAGGACATTTGAGTGTCCCACTTGTGAGCCACATGTAAACAAAACTAAAGAAGGGTCACATGTTTACTTTATAGAGAACTGTATTGCCTTTGAGAATTATTCTGCTTTCAATGTTACTCGCAGTGCATAGTAAAATATTTAGAGAATTTGAAGTCAGGAAGTTGAATTGAGTATTGATTTCTCTGCTATTGAACTCCTTCTCTATAGTCCTCCTTTTACCTCAGTCAAGGATTTATCAACCTCCCACAATATGCTTGACAGGGCCTTCAACTGCATTGTGCACACTTCCCATATGAGTACACTTACCTCTTCACCTCCTTCCCAAAACAATGGTAGGGTTGCTTTGGTCCTCACTTTCCACTCAACCAGTCTCCACATTCAATGATCAAGAAATCAATACTCAATTCAACTTCCTGACTTTGAAATTGTTAAATATTTTCCTATGCCCTGCGAGTAACCTTGAAAGCAGAATAATTCTCAAAAGTCAATATTTCCGCCATGTTCAGTAGAATGCCAGCAAACACATCTCCCTTCTCTCATCAGTTGTCAACCTTCTGCTGGGAGTGCTCTCTTCATAACACCTTGGTTCATTCTCCTGAAACTCATAACACATCCTCACAACACTCCCCATAGTACCTTCCCGTGCAATAACAGAACGTGCAACATTTGCCTATTCACTTCCTCCCTCTTCACTATCCAAGGACCCAAACACACATTCTAAGTGAAGCAGCACTTCCCTTTTATTTCTTTCAATCTGGTCTACCATATTTGCTGCTTGAAATATGGTCACCTTTACATTGGCAAGACCAAAGCAGACTGGGTGACTGCTTTCAGGAAGACCTCTACACTGTCTGTAAGAGTGTTTTTTTTGTTCACTCACATGATGTAGGCAGCTCTGACTAGGCCAGCATTTATTGCCATCCCTAATTGTCTGGAGGACAGTTAAGAGTCAGCCACATTAGTGTGGGTCTGGAGTCACATATTGGTAAGAATGACAGATTTCCTTCCCTAAAGGACATTGGTGAACCAGATGGGCTTTTTCAACCACTGACAATGGATTGATGATCATCATTAGACCCTTAGTTCCAGATTTTCTTTCCTGAATTCAAATTCCACATCTGTCGTGGCAGGATTTGAACCCAGGTTTCTGGGACATTTCTGAGTTTCTGGATTAACATCACTGGGACAGCATCACCGGGACACCCACACCAACCAACCCTACTGCCCCGTGGCCAATCACTTCAACTCCTCCTCCCACTCAGTCAAGGACATGCAGGTCATGGGCCTCATCCATCGCTGCAGCCAAACCACCCGACGCCTGGAGGAAAAGTACCTCATCTTCCACCTTGGGACCCTCCAACCACCTGGCATCAATGTGGACCCTCACCCACCTTATTCCAGAACCAACCTTCGAACTTAGCACTGCCCTCATGACCTGTCCTACCTGTCCATCTTCCTTTCCACCTATCCGATTCACCCTCCTCACTGACCTATCACCATTACCCCCATCTCTGCCTACCTATCACACTCTCAGCTACACCCTCCCACCAGCCACACCCTCCTTCCATTTATCTCTCCACCCTCTAGGCTCCCAGCCCCATTCCTGATGAAAAGCACATGCCCAAAACATCAATTCTCCCACTCCTCGGATGTTGCTTGACCTTCTGTGCTTTTCCAGCACCCCACTCTCAACTCTGATCTCCAGCATCTGCAGTCCTCACTTTCTCCCTTCTGGATTAATCGTCTAGCAATAATACCACCAGGCCATTGCATCCCCTCTAAGAATCACCAAGACTTCCCAGTTGCTTGCCGTTTGAATACACCATATTGTTCTCATGCTAACATTTCTGTTCTAGGCCTGCTAATAAGACCCACTACAGTCATGTCATCAGAGAACTTAATGATATGTAGCTAGGGAATCCAGCCTTAGTCATAATTCTTGTAAACATACCAATGGTTTCTATATCAGGAATAACCAACAGAATTAATTTCTATTGCAGAAGTAATAGTTAGATTATGTAATAGACGCCATGATCTCTGGGGGCCATAGTTTTGCTCTCTCGTTAGAGAGAAATGATTAGTGAGGAGTTTAACCTGATGGTCACCACACCTCAGATGAATGTGAAGTCAGGACTGATTAACCTGCATTTGTGCCATTATTTTGCTACTAATACTGTGCACATTCAGGTAAAGAGTGATTAACTTTACCTTCTTGACCAGTTTTCCACCATTAGACCTATTTATTGCTGTTCATCAGCCCCATCCTAGTCCACTTCGGGTATCATTAACCAAATAGCCTCCCTAATGTTGCCATACCTTCTTGCATTGTGATTGAAGGCCTGCCAGTCATGATTATAACTGGGACAAGTTCTTGTCTAATGACTACCTCTGATGGCGAATTCATCTTGTCTCCACAAAACCAAAATATGGTAGATGGAGGCCTACTTTATGGAGATGGATTTGTGAAGTCTGGAGATTTTCCATCTCCAATTCCCATCTTCTTCACAAAAACTTAGCCCAACATTTCAGATCAATGACTTTTCATTAGAACAATCATTAATTGTGCTCTGTTGTGAAGTGCTCCTGCTAGTATTGTTTGTTCTGAATACATGGTTTGAGAGTTGAAACCTCACTCCAGCACCTTCAGCACATAACATAGGAATGTGAGAATGATTAAATTGTAGACCTGCCCCATGGAACTATTCTCCTTGCACACTGGTAATTTTCCCTTAAACATGATCACAAAACCAACTTATTGGCTAGTGTGTGTGTTATGGAAACAGAACTTCTTAACCCCCTATTACCTTCATTTACTGTCTATAATCAGTGTTAAGTTTTAAAAATGGAATAGAGGCATTGCTAAAATTTTCCATCTTGAAGTTGAAATATGGTGGTGAGCATCTTTAGATGATGCCATATCTGCCAATGCCTGGTCAAGTTACCTCATGCAATCATCGGTCATTCATTTTGTTATCCATGCAAGTGAGATGTTGTCTAATTCACAGAACAAATAATGTGGTGAGCAAGTAAACATTCTCACCACGGGCAGGATCTGCCAAGGTCAAAGATTCTGGTGCCATATTTAAAGAGCAGCTGCACACCATTTCATTCACCAAGGAGCAGCGAAATCGAGGTTTCGGGCAAAGGCCCTTCATCAGGAATAAAGGCAGTGAGCCTGAAGCGTGGAGAGATAAGCTAGAGAAGGGTGGGGGTGGGGAGAAAGTAGCATAGAGTACAATGGGTGAGTGGGGGAGGGGATGAAGGTGATAGGTCAGGGAAGAGAGGGTGGAGTGGATAGGTGGAAAAGGAGATAGGCAGGTAGGACAAGTCCGGACAAGTCATGGGCACAGTGCTGAGCTGGAAATTAGGAACTAGGATGAAGTGGGGGAAGGGGAAATGAGGAAACTGTTGAAATCCACATTGATGCCCTGGGGTTGAAGTGTTCCAAGATGAGACGTTCTTCCTCCAGGCATCTGGTGGTGAGGGAGCGGCGGTGAAGGAGGCCCAGGACCTCCATGTCCTCAGAAGAGTGGGAGGGGGAGTTGAAATGTTGAGCCACGGGGCGATTTGGTTGATTGGTGTGGGCGTCCCGGAGATGTTCCCTAAAGCGCTCTGCTAGGAGGCGTCCAGTCTCCCCAATGTAGAGGAGACCGCATCGGGAGCAACGGATACAATAAATGATATTAGTGGATGTGCAGGTAAAACTTTGATGGATGTGGAAGGCTCCTTTAGAGCGTTGGATGGAGGTGAAGGAGGAGGTGTGGGCGCAGGTTTT
>NC_057729.1:11399011-11402317 GCF_004010195.1 Chiloscyllium plagiosum
GTGTTCTGTGGTGGAACTGATCCTCCTGGGAGCATATACGGCAGAGGCTGAGGAATTGGGAATACAGGATGGCATTTTTGCAAGAGGTAGGGTGGGAAGAGGTGTAATCCAGGTATCTGTGGGAGTCGGTGGGTTTGTAAAAAATGTCAGTGTCAAGTCGGTCGTCATTAATGGAGATGGAGAGGTCCAGGAAGGGGAGGGAGGTGTCAGAGATGGTCCAGGTAAATTTAAGGTCAGGGTGGAATGTGTTGGTGAAGTTGATGATTTGCTCAACCTCCTGGAGGAGCACGAGGTGGTGCCAATGCAGTCAAGAACACCTCATCTTCCGCCTCGGAACACTTCAACCCCAGGGCATCAATGTGGACTTCAACAGTTTCCACATTTCCCCTTCCCCCAGATCATCCTAGTTCCAAACTTCCAGCTCAGCACTATCCCCATGACTTGTCCGGACTTGTCATGCCTGCCTATCTCCTTTTCCACCTATCCATTCCACCCTCTCCTCCCTGACCTATCACCTTCATCCCCTCCCCCACTCACCCATTGTACTCTATGCTACTTTCTCCCCAACCCCACCCTCCTCTAGCTTATCTCTTCATGCTTCAGGCTCACTGCCTTTATTCCTGATGAAGGGCTTTTGCCCGAAACGTCGATTTCGCTGCTCCTTGGATGCTGCCTGAACTGCTGTGCTCTTCCAGCACCACTAATCCAGAATCTGGTTTCCAGCATCTGTAGTCATTGTTTTTACACCATTTCATTCACTCCAAGCCAGGAACTTCCTGGCTGCCTGTGGTGGCCACCCACCGAAGCCGTCAGACCGCCAGGAAGTCACAGCCCACTGTAAGCCTACTGAGGCTGCATTGCAAATCTGTCTGGACAGAGTCATCAAGAGAAGGTCCATACTGCAGATGGGGGAAGCCATCCCATCTGAACAGCCCAGCCTAGGAGCAGATCACAGCATGGACCAGTGCCACCAGCTCACACAAAATGGATACCAGGGGATGCTGAAAGAGAATGATTGGCTTCCTGCACTGTGCAAGGGCAAATCACGCCAGTCTCTGCCTGTTCCCTTAGGGGCATCCCTCTGCCTATCCCTGCCACAGCACAGACATCTCACAAAGGCTCATTACCTACAAGCCTCCTTACCACATGTGCTCAAGTGAACACAGGAGTTCAAACTAACTCATCCTCTCAGATCAGCTTTCTTACCTATTGCATTTTCTACTCACTCATTGGGGGTGGTACACTGGCATGGTACGCTGCACGGTACTATAATACTGGAGAGGGGAGGGGAGGGAATTGGAGAGATAAGTTGTGATTGCTGATTATTAAAGTACCCACAGCCTTTGAAGAAAGGGCCATCAAGTTGGCCAGGAAGACTTTTACCATTGCCATGGCAACAGGTAGACAGGAGAGGACCAGATGCCCAGTGAGCAACTCCGTGCTCTGCTCTTCTCAGGGGTACATTAAGGCAAACACTTTGCTCCATGCCAGCCATTCTACATCCTCGCCAACTTCTTTGCTTCTGCAGCACTGTGCCATCCAGCCTCAGACCCAGCACGTCAAGGCACAGCCCTTCAGACCTGGATTCACCTCAGAGGGCACATAGCAAGGCATTTATCTGCACCCTCCACCAGCTCAGTGACTAATTAGTCTCAGGGACACAAGGTGACTCTGACCTGGCATTCAGACGACTACCAGAGACAAAGCACCCGCTGTGCCCTAAGGAGAAAAAGTGCCATTGTTCTCAGCCGTAAGGGACACGGTCACCCTGCAGGGAGAGCACAGTAATAAGATGCAGGGGTGCCAGAGGCCCTCGGTAGAATGGAACAAAGGATGGAAAAGTCTATCTGTGTTCTCACTGCTGCAGTGGTTCTGGCTGTGAATGCTTGACTGTCTCCAAGGAAAGGATGGCAGCTGCCTTACAGACTCAGATCCAACAGAGCACCCAGAGGCTGCTATCGGTGTATGCTGACCAGCCCACATTACTCTACGTACTTTGCAGCACGGCATCAATGGTGGGGTGAGAGGGAGATGAAGCACCTTGACCTCACTCCAGGTACCTCTTCTTCTCAAGCATCCACAGTGAAGCGAAACAACAGAGAGGTGCATTGGAACTTCTCCTTAAGACAGTACAGAAATGCAACACCCCCTCTTCAGGGGGTTCAGGGCAAATCAATTACACCCAGAGTGTAATCAGAGCAACCTGTCATCAATCATAGTGAACAGAAAAAAAACTCCACTCCCTTAAGGTGCAAATCATTTGTGACCACAATTATCAGCAACCCGGGATTGATTCTAACTTTGGGTGACTGTGTGGAGTTTGCATATTCTCTCCATGTCTGCGTGGGTTTCCTACTACAGTCCAAAGATGTGTAGGTCAGGTGAATTCGCCATGCTAAATTGCCCATGGTGTTTAGTGCATTAATCAGAGGGAAATGAGTCGAGGTGGGTTACTCTTCGGAGGGTTGGTATGGACTTGTTAGGCCGAAGAGCCTTTTTCCACACTGTAGAGAATCCAATCTAAAAAGATAAGAGTCCACAGTGTTTGGAGGAGTATATTTGCATTGATAGAAATCATGGAGCCAAATTATTTACAATATATATTAATGACTTTGATGGACAGAACATAAGAACAAGGAGCAGGAGTAGGCATTTCAGCCCCTCAAACCTGCTTCACCAATTAATAGCATCATGGCTGATCTCACCTCAGCCTCAAGTCCACTTTCCTGCCCACTCTTTATAATCTTTCAACCCATTACTGATTACAAATTTGTCTATCTCCTTAAATTTACTCACCACATTCTGGAATATTCCACAGATTCATAACCTTTTGAAATAACTAATTTCTCCTCATTTCTGTTTAAGCAAGGCTCTGTGCTATAGCCAAGTTTGTGATTGCACAATGATAATGGGAAGGCGAGTAAAGAGGATGATACAGAGTCTATAAAGGAATATAGACAGGATTGGTGAGTGGGTGAAAACTTGGCAGTTGGAATATAACAAGGCAAAATGTGAGGTAAAGCACTTTGGCAGGAAGAACAGAAGAGTTAATTTTTATTTAAATGGAGAAAGACTGCAGCATAGAAGATTTGGGATCCTTGTGCATGAATTATGAAAATCTAGCTAAGAACTTCAGCACATAACAGGGAAGGCAATTGGAATGTTGGCCTTTATATGAAATGAGGCAGGGAGGAGGGACTTGGGGGAGGGGCGTTGGAGATGTGATAGGTGGAAGGAGGTCAAGGTGAGGGTGACAGGCCGGAGTGGGGTGGGGGCGGAGAGGTCAGGAAGAAGATTGCAGGTTAG
>NC_057729.1:11402547-11464871 GCF_004010195.1 Chiloscyllium plagiosum
CCCCACCCCCCTCCGGCCTATCACCCTCACCTTGACCTCCTTCCACCTATCGCATCTCCAGCGCCCCTCTCCCAAGTCCTTCCTCCCTACCTTTTATCTTAGCCTGCTGGACACACTTTCCTCATTCCTGAAGAAGGGCTTATGCCCGAAACGTCGATTCTCCTGTTCCTTGGATGCTGCCTGACCTGCTGCGCTTTTCCAGCAACACATTTTCAGCTCTGATCTCCAGCATCTGCAGTCCTCACTTTCTCCTTTAGCTTAAATTAGACAAGCCACTATTCAGATCTCACCTGGAATACTATAAACAGTTTAGTCCCCTTATATAAGGAAAGAGGCTGCCCACAGAAGATTCACTAATTTGATCCTGAGTATAGAAGGATTTTTCTCTGAGGAGAATTTGAGTAGGTTGGCCTTATCCTTGTTGGAGTACAGAAGAATGAGAGAAGATCTTATTGAAACATGGAAGGTTCTTAGAAGATTTGACAGAGCCGATGTGGAAAGGTTGTTTTCCCTAGTGGGAACAGAAGACACAATCACAGAGTAAGGATCACAGAGTCATCCATTTAAGATGAAGATGAGGAATTTCTTCTCTGAGTTTAGTGAATCTGTGGTTTTCTTTACTGGAGATTATTGTTGAGGCCGAGTTGTTAAGTTTATCAACAAATTTCTAATCAGTAAGGGAACTGAGGCTTATAAGGTTAAAGTGGAGTAAATGTTTATCAGGTCAGCTATGACCTCATTGAATGGTAGAGCAGACTTGATGGTCTGAATGGCCTACTTCAAGTATTATGTGTTATGGGCAAGGTGGAAATTGATGCAGAAGTGGGCTCTTCCAATATCTCACATCAATAATGAGTTGAGGACTGTAGAATATCATAGAGGTCTTACAGAGCTCCCTTAAATGCTCTACTAACAAAGAAATTAAGAGCAGTTGTTACTTTTACAGTTACTGGGATGGAATTGCCACTTTGACCACTGGTCCTCATCCAGCAGCCTGTCTACCATCATGGAGACTCAGTTAACCACACGGACAAACAAAACTGGAGAAGCACAGGTGTGTAACATGTAACGGAAGTTTTGTGAAGTTATTGCAATAACTCCTCCCAGTTCACCTGCCCCTTAAGTTACTGCCCCCGATCTATAGTTGTTATGATGACTTCTGAAACGGTTTGTTTTACGTTGAACAGGAATAATATAAATACGATAAAAAATTATTTTACATAATTCGAGGAATGGAAATGATAGAAACTCTTAAAACCACCAACCAACTGCCTGGACTATTAGATCCAAGCGGACCCTCACAGTGTATCGCCTTTCCAGGAGCTACCCATTCTTGGAGCTCACTGTTAAGCTCTTGCCATTGACTGCTCACAGAGGACTGCGGGGTTTGGCTTTTCAACTCCGGTCCCTGGTGTTTCCCTCCCGATTGGAATGTTTCTCACTAGTCAAACCTGTTGTGAGGTCATCGGGTTTAACTGCCCTTGGGGTTGGCTCACTGCAGCGTGTGTGTTGACCAATCAATGACTCATCCCGATCCGAGCAGATTTCTGCTGTCTCCATGGTTGGGTTGGGGTCGGGGTCTGACTGAATCATGAACCTCACATAGAATCCCAGTCTTTCCTGCGAAAGTCTTTTCCTACAAATGAATGTCAGAGTTAGTTATGAAGGAAATATTGGGTAGAGTTATGACAATAGGACATCTTGAGTTCTCTTTGACACTGATTCCCACTCATTTGTATGGTGGCATCTAAACTTGCAGATTTTCTTCCAAACAGCTTTCTTTTGACATAGTGACTTTTGTTCCTGCTTCCCCCTCTGAACTCTCTTTCAGTTGCTGCTGTAGCAGTTAGTTGTCTTTGTTACCTTTGGGCAGCTGTAGGATGATCACAAAACAAACTGCTGGATGAATCTCAGCCATTTTCTTTCACATTGAGTTGAGATGTGAGAACAAGAAGTGTATGTATATAATCTGAGTAAAGAGACTGTTCACTCCTTTATCTGTTAATTCTCAGGTTTTGTCGTCAGAGGCTAGCCTTGCATCAGGCTGAAGCCCCAAACAGGACATGTGTGAAGTAGACTTATTCAGAAAGTAGAGGCATGGGATACAGGGAAATCTGGCTGTCTGGGTACAGAATTGACTGGCCCATAGAAGACAGAGGATGGTAGTAGATGCAAAGTATTTAGTCTGGACTCGGTGACCAGTGGTGTTCCGCAGGGATCAGTTGTGGGACCTCTGCTCTTTGTGATTTTTATAAATGACTTGGATAAGGAAGTGGAAGGGTGGGTTAGTAAGTTTGCCAAAGACACCAAGGTTGGTGGAGTTGTGGATAGTTGAAGGGCTGTTGTAGGTTGCAATGAGTCATTGACCGAATGCAGAGCTGGACTGAGAAGTGGCAGATGGTGTTCAACCTGGAAAATTGTGAACTGATTCATTTTGGAAGGTCGAATTTGCATGTACAATACAGGGTCAAAGACAGGATTCTTGGCAGTGTGGAGGAACAGAGGGATCTTCGGGTACATGTCCATAGATCCCTCAAAGTTGCCACCAAAGTTGATCGGGTTGTTAAAGTGTATGGTGTGTTGGCTTTCATGAGCAGGGGGATTGAGTTTAAGAGCTGCAAGGTTATGTTACAGTTCTATAAAACCCTAGTTAGAGTGCACTTGGAATATTGTGTTCAGTTGCCTCATTATAGGAAGGATATGGAAACTTTAGAAGATGCTGCCTGGACTGGAGGGCATGTCTTACAAAGAAAAGTTGAGGGAGTTAGGGCTTTTTCATTGGAGCAAAGAAGAATGACAGTTGACTTGATAGAAGTGTACAAGATGTTGCGAGGCATAGAGTGGATAGCAGTGACTTTTTCCCAAGGTGAAAATGGCTATCATGATGGGGCATAATTTTAAGGTGATTGTAGGAAGGTTTAGGGGCGATGTCAGAGGTATATTCTTAACATAGTGAATGGTGGGTGTGTGGAATACACTGCCAGCTGTGGTAGTGGAGACAGATACATTAGGGACATTTAAGTGACTCTTGGAAAGGCACATGGATGATAGTAAAATGAAGGGCATGTAAGTTTGTCTAATCTTAGAGTAGGATAAAAGACATTGACATTGCGAGTCCAAGGGCCTGCACTGTGCTGTACTCTTCTATGTTATTATGTTCTATGTTAATCCTGTACTGTTGTGGCTCTGTGCAGTGTTGCTCTTTTCCACCAACACTACACAAGTTTGCTGACATTTATTACTGCTTTCTTCTAGCCTGATAATGCACCATCCCATGCACGATAGTCACCCTGGTCTCATGTAAGGTGAGCTAAAAAAGAGTGTCAATATGACCTTGATATGGAGCAGCTGCAAAGAGGTGAATTACCAGCTCCTCCAACTCTACCACAAGAGACCATTCCGAACAGCCTTCATTTTGTGCGTGAAGATATGGCAGCTGGAATGTGATGGTTTGCAATCCTAGAGACTGTGCCTTGGCTATTAGCGATGAAAAGGTTTTTATTTTTTTTTCTCCTGTTTATTTATTTATTTATTTTTTCTTTTTTTTCCCACACTACCACCTAAGTGCGGTAGTGCTTATTTTATCCCAAGCACCCATGGTGTGTGTGTGCAGGTGTGAGACACAGTGAAAGACACAAAGTGCACGAATCTTTATTCGAATTCCACCACCAGGAAGATAGGAAAACACCCGGGTGGCCAGTGACAAACACTGCCCTTCACATCAAAGGGCAGTGCTGTGTGATCAAAACAGTGAAGGGGAGGGTAGGGACTAAATCAAAATAGAGTTGGAGGGAGAAATGATGCACTCCACTCCCTGCGGCGCCCACCTCTCCCTGAACAACTCCAGGGTGTTGGTCGACACCGCGTGCTCCTTCTCCAAGGACACCCGGGCCCTAACGTATGAAAAGGTTTTTATTGTTCCATTGACTGGCATTGACTTAAGAGATCACAAGACTCCAATTAGGTTACAATATCCCCACACTCAGTAGGTTTTGAGAGCAGATCAAATGGGTGACATGAAGAAATCCATTAAATTAAATAGTAACAAACTAAACTAAAATAAACCAAACTGATACAAATTAAAGGGCCATAACTCTTTAAAGGGCACTGCAACAACAATCAAACATTTAAATTAGCTTAAAATTTTGCAAAGTTAAAATGTCATTTAAGTTAAAATACATTTTTGAATGTTTTCAGGAGGTGTAGTATTCTTTGCTTTTGTATCCTTTTGAGGAAATACGGTCACTTTTGAATCCAAATGACAATTAAGATAACTCTTGGCAGCCATTTTGTGCAGCCCATCAGTGTCCATTTTACACAGAAAGAACTGGTCCAGAAGTTTCCACATGGAGTGAAGTTTTTGTTTTAAAGTTAATTTGTCTTTAGTGGGCATGATATATGCCATTATTTTTTGTGGGAACCTATGAACAAAATACATAATTCATTTCCCCATATTAAGTGACTGCATTTCATTGACTGTTTAGGGATGTAAAGATGGTATGGAATGAGCTTTATGAATGCAAATTCAGTCTGTTATTTTGATGGACACATTATTTTCTGATGCACAAACAGAAATTGCTGGAAAAGCTCAGCAGGTCTGGCAGCATTTGTGGAGAGAAATCAGAATTAACATTTGGATTGAGTGACCTTTCCTCAGAAGTCTGATTTCTCTCCCCAAAATGCTGCCAGACCTGCTGAGCTTTTCCAGCAATTTCTGTATTTGTTTCTAATTTACAACATCCGCAGTCTTCTGAGGCCACAGCTTTGAGGCTTTTCGTTTTACGTCTGTATTATAACTGTAACAATAAAGCTATATTGCAGACATTTACCTTTAATGATTATTTTTAAAGAAAGCTAGCAGAACAGAGTTACCATCTTGATTGGCATTCCTTACATTCCTGACTGCCTTGGTGATGTAGCCCCATAAGGAAAGCACTTTCCTTTGTATCACCATTTTTCAATCAAAGTCAGGACTCAAATCCATGAAGGGATCATTAAAGCAGCGGCTGTTTAACTTTCCAGCTGAGGTGGGTTAGTAAATTGGGAATTGCTGTGGAATAAGTGCAAATGGTTATAAAACTGAATTTCTGCAGCTCTGAAAGTACTAAAATATTTCTTCTTTAATGATTGACCTTGAGTTTTCGATATCACACTCTATTATGTTTTATGGGCAAGTATTCAGGCTAGTTTCATAATCTTCAATATCAGATTGACTTACTACCAGCATTTTATATACATCAAGCATGTGATTGTAAGTAGATGCAAAGTGTTTCACTCAAAGGCTCTGTTGTCAGTGGCAGGTCAGTTGGGTTGATCAGTGTGTGGCCTTCGATTCGTTCACAGTGGGATGGATTTTATGGAACATGAGCTGGAGCAGGGAACATGAATAAATCAAACTCGCTTGAAAACTGTAGGTAATTAAGTCACCAATGGGAAGGTAACAAACCAGGAAACTTGTCTGTTAGTGGCAGAAAGCTCATTGATCTGCTTAATTGCTTATTTCCATAACATTTAAATACAATTAAATCCTGTCTCCCTGATCCAGTGAAACTCTCACATATCCCTTGTATCTTCAATAATCTGCCCAGTGGAAAATGGTGGTTTCCTCAGCTCAGTGGGAGAGTCCTTTCAACCTCCAGGAAACTGAATCACAGGCTCTGGGTTGACCTTGGAATTTTTTTCTTTCTCTCTCTGTAGAAACTTGCTGAGCTGACACTGAGTTTCAAAACCTCAGGCAGAAAACTCAAAAACCAAATGAACTGGGTCTAAAATTTAAAGGGACCAAGATACTGAGAGTCAAACTCTCAAAGTGGTATCCCATTTGGAGTCCCTAAGGAGAGGACACTTAGGAGGATATCTGTAAGGAAAGGGAGAGTTGGTGTCGGAATGAGAATCATTGACCCTCTCCTTCTTCATCCTTGAGAACTGAAAGGGAAACACTGTCTAGATGGTCACATCGCAAACCTCTTTGGACCTGTTGGTACCACTGAATAATCCTGTGTGATGGCGGACAAATGTTCTCCTGGGAATCTAGAACACCTTGTTTGTGCTGAACCAACAGAAATTCAGAAGGAGGGGAGATGTAAACTCAGAGCTTCCTTTCACAGCCTGGGAGAGGATTTCCAACTCAAATGGACAGGGCTAGTTACACTTTAGATATGGCACCAACTCCTGCAGGTCCATCAATATTGGAGCTGCCTCCCCACCCCATTGACCTGATCCTGCAGCAAGACCACATTCACCACATATGTGAGCTTTGTCACCTTACAACTGCCTTCAGCAGATCGCTAAGAACCAGCAGCAGTTCCCATCAGCAGAATCTCTAAGGGTAGCAATAACTCCAGCCCATCTTGTTGCTGTGCTCAGAAGAACAGGCATAAGATAACTGCTACTCTAAAAAAGACACAAGTGGGGGAAATAGTGACTATTTTTCCACCCTGCCAAATTGAGCTGGGCTACACTCACTGCAGAGTTCGGTAACAATCTGGTGTCAAGTAACAAGAATCATTGAATTCACAACTTACAAGAAAAAAAACATCACCCCCTCCCACCAAGGCTAGTCTTGCGTGGTGGACCATTATACTGGAATATGGTTTATGGAGCTGGAAATGATAGAAAAAGCGATGATTCAAAACAAAGACAATTTGTCAAAAATTATACTAAATGTGGCATTGTAAAATATAATCTGCATCCTTCATATTAACGAAATCAGTTACAATCTAACATGTCATCTCTTACACTGAAAAGTAGAGACATACAATCACCTTCGGTAATGGATCTGTCAACATTTATATTTCAAGAAAATCTGCTTCCTGTACCATTTAAAGATTGAGGCTACATGACAAAGTTACGAATTTATTATGCTGCGCGTTTTAAATTGGAAGCTTAGTTATGGGTTCAACAAAACAAATAATTTACAGAGAAAACAGTGTTAAGGTTGTTTTAGGATAGCCATTCTGGGAAAAGAATATTTGAAAAATGTTGGGGAAGTAGAATTTGAGAGCCGTGCAGAGTCTTGTGATCTGTTGTTTAGTGCATTGGCCCACAGAAGGTTGGTAGCAGGATTCAGGTTCCCAGTTAGAAATAATGAAAACTAAACATCTCTGAAATAAGTTTCTGAACTCGAGTGTGTTTTGGGAAAGTATTACGTCTAATGTTATACTGGCATCATGGTCATCTTTATCATAGAATCCATAGAGTATGGAAACAGGCCATCCAGCCAACAAGTCACACCGACCCCCCCAAAGAGGGTCCCTATCCAAACCCACCCTACCCTATTTCTCTATATTTATCCCTGAACACTATAGGCAATTTAGCATGGCCAATTCACCTAACCTGCACATTTTTGGACTGTGGGAGGAAACTGGAGCACTTGGTAGAAATCCATGCAGACACGAGCAGAATGTGTAAACTCCACACAGAGAGGCTGGAATCGAGCCTGGGTCTCCGGCGCTGTGAGGCAGCAGTGCTAACCACTGAGCTACCATGCTGTGCAGTTAAAATAGATTCATCACTAGTGTTAAGATGCTGAGGCCGACAGTTCAAGCCCACGCTGGGACTGGAAGTCTGAGTCCACACTGAGTCAGGGTGTCCAAGTTCACGCTGAGGCAGGGAGACCGAGTCCACACTGAGACTGGGAATCTAAGTCCATACTGAGGCCAGGTGTCTGTGTCCACACTAAGGGTAGGAGACCGAGTCCACACTGAGACTGGGAATCTAAGTCCACACTGAGGCCGGGAGTCCGTGTCCACACTAAGGCAGGGAGTCAAACCAGCTGAGGCTGGGATTCCAAGTCCATATTGAGGCCGGGATTCCAAGTCCACACTGAGGCAGGGATTCCGACTCCATACTGAGGTTGGGAGACCGAGTCCACACTGAGGCCGGGAATCTGATTCCACACTGAGACCGGGAGTCCGGGTCCACACTGAGACTGAAAATCCATGCTAACTTTCACCCTGAACATCACCGGTGTCACCTGAGGACAGGAGTTAAAAAAAACATGGAGAAAAGAAACACACAGAGTGGATGAACTCCATTCAGGAATCCTACTCTGCCTCCATCTTGGAAGTTAGGTCAAAATTCATTGAATTTTTTCAAGAAGTGACTAAGATGATGAACAAGGGAATTTGTTTTTTAAATCCCCACAGCGTGGAAAAAGGCCATTCGGCCCAACAAGTCCACACCAACTTTTCAAAGAGCCACCCAGACCTATCCTCTTACCCTATCATTGTAACCCCACATTTCCCATGGCTAACACACCTATCAAACACATCCCTAAACCCTACAGGAAATTCAGTATGGCCAATCCACCCAACTTGCATATCTTTGGACTGTGGGAGGAAACCGGAGCACCCAGCAGAAACCCACACAGAAACAGAGAGAATATGCAAACTCCACATAGTTGCCTGAGGCTTGCATCGAACCCAGTTCCCAGGTGCTGTGAAGCAGCAGTGCAAACCACTGAGTCATTGCGTCGCCCCAATGTCTATGGATGTTGTTTCTATAGACTTCCAATAAACAATTGATGAAGTCCCACATAACCAACGTAAGAACTCACAGAATTGAGGGCAAATTACTGACATAGTTGACTGCAAGGCAACAGAAAGTAGGGATAATGGGGAAGTACTCAAATTGGCAGGATGAGTCCAGTGGTGTCCGACAAGGATCTGTGTTAGTGTCTCAATTATTCATGTTATTTATTAATGACATGAATCATGTAGAAAGTCACATGTCTCAATTTGCTGATTTACAAAGCAGCTTTTTAAATAGTATAGTAGATAGCATAAAATTACAAAGGGATGGTGATAGACCAGGCGAGCTGAAAACACTGTGGCAGATAGAGTTCAATGTAAACAAGTGAGAAATGATCCATTTTGTACCGAAATAAGAAGAGACCAGGGTACTTTCTATATGGTATGATGTTAAATATAGTGGATGACCAAAGAGATTTGGTGGTTCAGGTGCATAGAACTTTAAAATGTAACAAACAAGTGCAGAAAATAATCAAGTGAACTACTGGAATACAGGCATTTCTATGTCAAGGACTGGAATACAACGATGCAGAAGTTGTGCTAATGTTGTACAAAACCCTGGTTAGAACCTGCTTTGAATACTGTGAGCAAACCTGGGCACCACACCCTAGGAAAGATATCTTGGCTCTCGGCGGGGTACAACATAGGTTTGCAAGAATGATACCTGGACTTCAGGGGTTATGAGGCAAGATTATACAAATTTGGCCTGATTTCTCTAGAATTAAGAAGATTAAGGGGTGATCTGATCAAAATCTTCAAAATATTACAGGAAAAGACACAATAGATAAAGGTAAGCTATTTTCACTGGCTGGCGATTCCAGAACAAGGGGGCATAGTGCGAAAATTCATGCCAGACCATTCAGGACAGATGTTGGGAAGCACTTCTACACAAAAGGCTGGTAGAGGTTTAGAACTCTCTTCCATACAAAGCAGTGGATGCTGGATAAATTCTTAATTTTAAATCTCCGATAAAGTTTTGTTTGGAAAGGTATTAAGGGATATGGGCCAAATGATATATGGAGTTCGGCTGCAGGCCAGCCATGGTTGCTGTAAATGGTGGAACAGACTCAAGGGAGTGAATGGCCTACTCCTGTTCTGATGTTTCAAAGAATGGGTTATTGAGAAAAATGGATAGCAACTCAGCTAAAGATATTGATTGTGTAAAATTTTGAGTTCTCAGCAAGTTTGATCTTGCGAGACAGACCTGTCTGCAATTGGATGTAGAAATGGCTTGCACATAAAAGTAAAGGGAATCCATTCCTTTCACTTAATCACTGTCTTTAATTCACTGTTCCCAGCTGCTATTTTCCAACTTGCTTCACACTTGTATCTTAGTAAGGAGTTCTCTGATGACTGATACCATTAATCACTTAAATTATATGATCAACTCCCTCTGGTGGTTTCATCTGGACTTACAAAGTGTGGACAGAATTTAGTTTGGTCAACAGCACCTTCCAAATCCATGACCTCGACCGGTTGGATGGTTGAGGGAAGCAGGAGCATGGGAAAGGAACATAACCCCAAAATTCCTCTCCAAATGAACTTGGCTTAAAGTTTAGTTCTTAAAATACCATTCCATGACTGTCATTGGATCAAAATCTTCTCATTCCTACCCTAAGAACACTGTGGATACACCGTCTCCCTAAGTTCAAGAAAACAGCTCAACACCACCACCTTCCCCTGGCACTTAGAAATGAGCAATAAATGCTGATCCAGCTTGTGATGTCCCCATCCCTTGAATGAACCTTAAACAATGTTCTATACCATAAAAAAACAAAGTGCTCTATGAATCTATAACTGCAGATTTTGGAAATTAGGACCAAAATCCGAAATTGCTGGAAAAACTCAGCCGATCAGGCGGCATCTTGATTATCATAATCGGTTCTGACGAAAGGTCACTGGACCTGAAACATTAACTCTTCTTTCTCTTCACAGATATGGCCTGACCTGCGGAGTTTTTCCAGTGATTTCTGAAAAATTTCCTCATCTGTAGTGAATTTGGTGAAGGAGAGCATTTGATCAAGCAGGAGATCGATGATCTTGCCATCTTTTTGTTTTTATATACTTTACAATTCATGCCAATTAATGCTAATCGATGGTGAGGCAGGTAATGAAATCTGATTTTTGTTATGTTAATGATGGAATGACAGCACATCAGCAATGCTTGGATATTTGTTTTTCAATATCCACCTGTCCCTTTGCCTGAAGCTGCTATACCTGTTGCACATCAGTACCAGCCAGCTTAAGGCTACAGATGTGTGTCTGCAAATTGGAAATAGCAGCAAATTATAACACATCTTCTGTTTGCTGAGACATACATGAAAGTTTACGGCTTTCTGCCTGTGTTTGGTATCCATCTAACGGACTGATGGTTGCTCAGACATTTGCTGTATGAGTTACATGTCTCTTGACTTCCTGCCTTTGCTATCAAAAACTGGCTAGTCAGCATGTAAACATAAGAATGATCAATGAGGAGAAAGTGAGAACTGCAGATGCTGGAGATCAGAGCTGAAAATGTGTTGCTGGAATCATGCCTGAATCAAGAATCAGGCTTATGCCCGAAACGTCGATTCTTCTGTTCCCTGGATGCTGCCTGACCTGCTGCGCTGTTCCAGCAACACATTTTCAGCTCTGATCTCCAGCATCTGCAGACCTCACTTTCTCCTTGGCAATTTAGCATGGCCAATCGACCTAATCTGCACGAGTTTGGACTGAGGGATCAAACCTACACAGATACAGGGAGAATGTGCAAACTCAACACTGCCAGTGGCCTGAGGCTGAATTTGAACCTGGGTCTCTGGTGCTATGAGGCAGCAGTACTAACTACTGAGACATCCATTGATGGTCTGTTGGAGGAACAGGTTCTGCTCAGGGTGACATTGTGGTCCAGGGATGGGGTATAGTCTCTAGGTTTTTAGTTGGGTTACCCTGCCTCAGTCCTGGTGAAAGCCATTGAGAATTCTTGGTGGGAAAAATGCTAACAACAATTCAAAAATACTAAATGACAAATGAGCAAAAAAAAAGATGAAATACATACAAGTATCTCGAGTGAAAAATACCAGGGATAAGTTCCTGGACCTGTTGGGACATGTCCTAGGATGTTCGAGGACGTGGCTAGAAAGATAATGGATGCAATGGTTGTAATCCTCCAAGAATCCTCAGATCTCAGAAAATGGTGGAGGATTAGAAAACTGCCAATTTAGCATCTTTACTTAGAAAAGAGAGGAAACTATAGGCCAGTTGTAGTAATATCTGTTAAATGTTGAAGAGTTTATTATAAAGGATGTAATAATAGAGCATTTGAAAATACATAATATAATCAAGCAGAGACAGTATGGCTTCATGAAGGGGAAATCATGTCTGACAATTGTATTAAAATTCACTGAGGAGGTAACAAGCAGCATAGATAAAGTGAAGATATAAATATATTTGGATTTCCAGAAGGTGTTTGATAAAGTTCAACATCTCTCCTTAATAAAGTGAGAGTCAATGGTGTTGTTAGCATATTAGCATGGATAGAGGATTGACTAAGTAAGTCTGAGTTGCGTGGTGTTTACTAGAGTGACTCTCACCTCAAGGCTGAGTGTATTTTCTGTTGTATCTTATCATACCTTATGCTTTAATAGCTGTCTGAGCTCCTGCAGCAAGAATCACACCTTATTTCTACTCCATCTTACCGTGCAATGTCCACAGAGGAATGTGCCACTCAGTGGGGGTCTTCTTTAACACCAACAATCTGTGGGGCCATGCCATTCTTCCAGGCCCGCTGTGCACCTGCAGGACAGATGCCAGCTGCAGACTGGGCTCCTCAGCTGTGTAAGGCATCAGGCAAAATGGCAGAGAAGGGAAAACTGGCACCACGTTTCTTGGAGCGGGACCTGGCAGACTTTGTGGATGGATATGTGTGACAGAGAGGAGAGGAGACCTCTCACAAAAGACAGGCGTAGGACGTCACACCACCACAACATGCTAGTCTGCTTAGAGTTCGCCACTTGGATCAGTGCCATCCCCAAGGTGTGAAGGACTGGGAAATAGTGCAGAAAGAAGGGCAATGATATTTTCCAATCTGCCTATGTAAGTGCAGTACCCTGCTCCCTGCCAGTCTCTCAACTATCTGTACCACTGTAAACATCTCTTGCCAATGTTTGTGCTCTGACACCCCCTCTGTTATGTGCAATACCCTTTCTCATTCACTTCCATTGCCTCTCCCCTCCAATCACCCACATCAATAACCAGCAAAACCTTTGCACTGTCTCCAGCCTCCCTAGGATCATCTTAATACCTTTCCACCAAATGCATTATTCCTGAAAGCTATGCCACCTACTTGTGTCTTACTTCTCAGTGACTTTTTATGTCATTTCAGGAAGAGACGCCCTGTTAGAGGGCTCAGCAAAATGGCAAATGGTGGCTCTTCATGGCTTTTGATGGCACTGACTATTAGGGTGTTTACTGTCTTCACCCTCTCACAATGGGCTGGATGGCCTACTTCTGCTTATTGATGTGCTGAATATACACAGGGAGGGTAGGGAATGCTACTCGCCCCTAAAGTTCACAAATCACTTGGGAAAATACACTTCAGTGGGCTGACCAATCTGGATAGGTCATCACCATAAACAGAATGGAAAGAAATAGTGAGGCGTTGTTCCTCCTATGTTGTCTGCATTTCTCCCAGGGTTGTTGCTGATCAACTCAACTAGTGGATTTTATTTATTCATGGGATGAGGGCTTCGCTGGCCAGGCAGCATTTATTTCCCAAACAACAGTTAAGAGTCAACCACATCGCTCTGGGTCTGGAATCACACGTTGGCCAGACAAGGTAAGAATGGCATATTTCCTTCCCAAAGGATGTTAGTGAACCAAATGGGTGTTTCCCCTGACAATTGACAATGGTTTCATAGTTATCATCAGAGTCTTAATCCAGATCTTTATTGAATCTGCTGTGGTGGGATCTGAACCCAGGTCCCTAAAATGTTATCTGGGTCACTGGATTGGCAGTCCAGCAATGATACCACTAGGCCATTGATTCCCCTTACAGTCTGATCAGCATAACAGCCAGGGTAGAAGGAATGTGTAACCTGGGCAGCAGCAAGCAGTTTGGAAGATAAGTGCTGGCATCCAGAGAGCTGCTGGAGTGAGATAAGTCAGGAGCCAAGGTCAGTATAGGAATTGGGGGAGAGTTTGTGGAGAGTTTGTAATGTGATGAGGTCCAGTACCGGGGCAGAGAGGGTTAGTCCCTGAAAGTTATTGGGAGAGTGAGTGCTACCAAGAGGCCTAAAGAGTTACCATTTGCCAGGATTCAGGTCTTTGTGCTGTTTTGCTAGATCAAGCTTTTGCTGAGGCTGGGGGAAAAACCAACTGTTGGATTTGGGAGTTTGTGCTGTCTGGTCCCAGATGTGGACATCAGACTGAGGAGGAAGGACTGGGAGGAGATGTTGCTTGCAAGAAGAATGTAGAGGGAAAAGGAAGCTACAGGGGGCTGGAATGTGAGAAGGGGCTGAGGGAGTTGTAATGAGGGAGAAGGAGGCTACAAGAGCCTCCAGAGTGAGGAGAGAATGGAGATTTTAGGGATGGGGTGAAGGAAGTTGTAAAGGAGAAAGAACAGTTTTAAACTCACCAATAAAGGAATATTCAACCAACTAGGATATCACAAGAAATTATATCACTGAGGGAATGACTGAAATGTATTCAAAAGAATATAAAGCGTTTGATCTCATAAGATCATGAATTACTTTTCTTGGAAAAGATTATAATGGATCCTACTGTAAAGGACATTTGTCAGTCATTAAATTTAAATCTGTGATTGAGATCAAAGGTACAATAAATAGAATTGTAACTTCTGGATTAAAATCTAAAATCTTTGTGTGTGTCCAATGGAAATGCTTTAGCTGTGACTCTGCCAGTCTAAATAAGCTGTGTTTAGGGTGATGGTTTTTCATGTATAGAAATGTGTCAGTTATTTTGAAAATAAAACATTTATTTACTAATGTCTGATATAGTACACAAATTTAATTACTGTAGTGGATCTGAAATCAATATTTCCATTGTTGGTCATGGTTTTAAGTTTAGTGGAGAGATTGTAAATGTTGAGGATATTGATGAATTATTCTAATCTACTTGTGTATAAGTCCCATATTTCAACACAAATGCAAAAGATATTGTTACATACATGACAGCATTACTTAAGACATGGGTTAGCGAGAGTGAAAAGGTAGCTTCTGAAAATCAAATGTAGCCCTCGAGAAAATCTTGAGAACTCAAGAAAAATGATTTTGACCTCTGCATCAAGAAATATTGCTGCAAATATTCGCTGCTTTTTTATCTTTCACAGCTCCAGATATAATGAAGCTATTCATGGAAAATACTAGTGCTGTACAATTGCAAGTAGAATTCTGTTTGGATATTATAAGGAAAATAAAGGTTTGAAAAAGATGTGTTGTGTGATATTTTCTGTGATTATCAAAACTTACATTTACATAGCATCTTTCATGCAATAATATATGCCAGGGTGTGCCACAACAACATGATTGTGCTACGTGAGTAAACTATGTTTCAAATATTGAATACTAAAACCCTTCATGCAAAAAGATAGCAAACCTTTGGCAAAATGACAATATATATGCTGTGTAAACCTCTGTGAAATATTGCTAATTAGGTGCATTGCCATTTCCTTAAAGGGAACCTAAATCATCTTAAGTATCATCACTATTATCTAAATGAAGATTCATTAGCACAAGTCAGTTTGGAGCTCATCACTGTCGAGATTAACTTTTCAACATTTGAATAACATTTTCAACATTCTTGACTGCAAATTGCAGAACTACGGTCAATATTTGAATCCATGCTCAGACAAAGAGTCAGCTGTGACTTTGTGAGGACATTCTCACCTCCAAGTCAGTAAATTGTGGGATCAAGGATCATTCCTTGAACTTGGACAGTAAATTTTGTCAAGCTTTCAGTGTGGTAATGGGGGAGGACTGTTCTGTTAAAGTGATATCCTGTTTACCCTCTTATGTTGATGTAACAGATCTCATGGCAGTCTTTCATAGAAATTCAGGGGACTTTACTCTGATGATCTGATCAATGTTTACTCTTCATGCAACAAGTCAATGTCAAATGAGAGCAGCTTTCTATCATGGAGGTGGAAATCAGTAGCTGGGAGATTTCATAATATCACAATCCTGCCTCCTTGCTACCATTCTGGGACAAGCTGAAATCAAAGCCAGAGACAGATGTGGTACTGAGCCATGGTTTCCAAAGATTCACTGAGACTTTTGACTTGTTGCGGAAAGTGTGCGAGGTCCCTATCTCACAAACCCTCTCAAATCCCTACCATTCCCCATGGCTCTTTTACCCCCATAACACCCAAATCCCCTCATATCTCCATCTCTCAACTCACCTTTCCTCAACCTTACAACTCACTAATCCAGTGTCTACTATAAAGAGAATTTACAGACCAACGTTTAGAAGCCTTTCAGAAGATTATTAATCTGTAAGAATAACCAAAGAGTACTCAAGATCCCAATTAAAATGCTTTAATACCCTTAATGCATATGGCTCAGAGCTAAAATCTTAAGCATGATGGGGAAAAAAGCCAATCTTACACCATTGTAAGAGCTGTGAAGGAAATATGATTACAGCTGAGCAGTCTTGTGATCGGGACTGATTTAATATGGAATTGCTACAAATATTCTGAAACAAAAGAAGACTAGTAAAAATCAGCATAATCACAAGATAAGTCCAGACTTAATATCAGTTACATAAGGTGACATCTCATCAGAGATGAGTGGTGCTAACCTGCCAGGACTCAGTGAAGTCAGCAACAACCTAGGAGCAAGGCTTGTATGTAGGACCACCCTGAGTCAGGAGTTCAGAGAGAACAGTGGAAAATCTGCAAGAGGGACTATCATATAAGACGCATCTTCAGCTCTATCTCATCAGGTAGAAGCCTGAAGTCCAACTTACTGAAACTTAATCTTTATTAATAAATACTCACCAATTGTTGGTCCAGTAACTGTGAGCTTATTTGCAATTTGAATTGAAAAGAATGGGATTCTGACCCCTAATATTCTTAACAACTCATAATTCTGTCAGAAAAAAAACAATTTCACATTCCCATGACAACTGTGTAAACAACCTCTGCTGAGCAGAATACACCAGTGGATTTGGAAGATTCCATTGAATCACTATTTTCACTGGCAATCGCTTGCTAATAAGCATGATTATCCACCTATGAAACATCATGTCACTGGTCAGATCCTTTTGCACATATCCTTTAACATGGGAATGTTGTTGCATATTAGCCTCGCTATTGACCTTACGACTAAGAGTGACCATGTATGGAGTTGAGATCTCTTAACGACATTGCTCTCGGGATCAATGAAACAATTAAGCTCTCCACCACAGCAAAGAGGAAATTGACAGAAAGAAACTATATTAAAGCCATTGTTGAATTGAATCCATGAGTGTGTTTATTAGTCAGCCAAGCATTCACAATACAATTCTCTTGAACAGTTGTCTCTACAGACACTCCTGAACTGAATGCATTAACAGCTTTAAAGGCAGAAACCAGTCTTACTTCAAAGTGTTGGTCTATTCACATTGATGGCTGAGCTGAATTATAAAGAAAATAATCAATATCTGGCCACAGCTGAATTTCACGGTTGTGCTGTACATAATAGTTTATCTGATGAATAATGGTCAAATATAGATTCCCTACAGGATCCTTCAGGAGTATCTTCCTGTGTTATCTATAGCTTTTCAGAAATAAACAGATAGAGATGGGGAAAAGGCTACTAAATACATGAAGATGGAAAGAGGAAAAGAAACAGGAAACAACTGTAATTCAAGGAAACAGAAGATAGAGACAAAAATCAATTAAGCAAGAAGTGACTGAGAAATGAAGAGACATAAAATAAGGAGTGAGCAATGGAAAAGTAAGAAACAGAGCATGCGTAGAGATGTTGCAGTGTACAGGTTATCTTTGATGACTCTCTTGAAATACACATGAGGGGAGAAACTATGATTCTATGTTGGATCAACACTGAGTTTGTCAGTGGAGGTCATACCCATAGCTTCTGGATCTTGATAACATCAGCAAAGGAGGAACGTAAATTTAGGCTAAGACCCAGTTCATCTCTTTGCTTTATTCATTCATAGGACATGATGGTTGCTGATAATTTCAGATGGGTAATCCAAATCCCTGTCATCACTTACAATATTAAAACATACTTGATTTACGAAATAGACATGTGAAATTGGTAACACATTTTGATCCTATCAGATTCCATGAAAATTGAGAAGGTTCTGAAAAGTGCACACTTACAATCATTCCTGTAATGTAGAGGCATCAACACATGGGGTCATCACCCACTCCGTTATCTTGGACCACTGAAAATCACTAGCTTTGGGAATGGAGTCTGGATTCCCAGAATCGGGTCTCCTTTGCCATTTTCCAAGCCTGGCAGACAAGCTTCAGCCCTGTTTTAGGATGGAATAATCCAGCCCATTATCCAATCACTGTTAATGGGAGGCTGCTGAGTGCAAACACACCAGGTTCCCTATGGAATAACAGCCTCTGCCCTTGTTGAAAAGTACATAATTGGCTATAAAATGCTTTGGAGATTTTCCTTAGGTACTAACATGTGCTAAATAAATATGACCTTGTTTGCCTGAGGAAGCAGGTTTGACCATGAACATCAGAGCCCTAATTCGACATAACCTTTTAAGGCTTCGCCATGGTTAGTGGTTTGAGGATACCTTACTTCATTGCAGTTGTAGTTAGCTTTCTGCTGTCATTCACCTATTACAGTTCAAAAGGATATTCTTGCATCCATTATCAGCATTGTTATAATTGCTTCATGCTGATTGGTGCTTTATGCTGTCAATTTTTAGTCACATAATTGTTAATATACCAACCTGAAATTTGCTGGAGCTACTTTGAAATCTACTGCTAAAAAACAACTGGTATCTTTAGTACTTGTAAAAAATAATAAAGAAGATCAAAGAACCAGAGTTTGAAAACCTGCAAAAAATTATTTCCCTTTCAGCCATCCATATTGATTTACTTGTTTCCCTCGGGCCTGCATTAATATTTGTTGTTGTGTTTCATGCAATGCCGCTGGCTTGACCATCTCTCTCCAAGCCATCTCCTGCAAATGGGGTTTTTATTACTATTATAAATCATAGAACAAGTTTGGAGCTGCAAGGCTGTACAGCTTATTTTTGAGGGTTACAAATAAATGGAAAAGAAGGAACAATTGGAGAAAGTGTGGCTGTCTCAGATTGATATTGTGGACTCTGTGCGTACAAGGTGTAACTTTTCTCTCGACCAAACTTCTTGCAAAATCCAGTTAGTGAGTGAATTGCATATTCATTCCAAGATGGGGGCTGAGCCCAGGGTTTGTCCACCCTTTCGGTTTTCTTTCTCTTGTTTTTCTTCTTTTTACTTTTGCTCTTTTTCTTTTTATTTCCTTGGTTTTATTTTATTTAAAGCCTGGAGAGTGGAAGGTGATGAAAAAGTCCTCCGGCAGCAATGAGATGGACATGGCTCACCCCAGCCTGGGTCTCCCTGTGAGCGAGGAGCAGGCTCTGGGCTGACTCCCAAGGCCCAGACTCACAGGCTGGGTTGAGGCTCCAGGTGCGCAGTTAGGCCTGGGCACCTGAAGGAGCAGAAACACCGGTGAAAAGGACAGATGGAGGATCGACGGCAGCACCTGGAAGAGCATCAGATGGGAAAGAGGAGGTACGGAGTGCACGCATTCCCAGGTCCATGGCACCAGCTTGGATACGGTGGTCATAGGAGAGGTGGTATCAGAGGCCCATAACCGAGATCGCGAGACCACTACAGAGATTCAGCAGTGACTGGAGGAGCCGCAGAGGAGCAATATGAAGAAGAGAGAAAGGTCAAATGTAATACAGTAAAATCTTGCATTATATTCAGCATTTCAAGATGGTACCAGAGCATGGCAGCACTATGCATATAACATGCTAAAAAACAGTTTTCACTGTATTTTTATATACCATGTGACAATAAATCTAAATCTACATATAGAGATGGAGATTTTACTTGGACAATAATGTGAAGAGGCTTCGATAAAATTGGCCGTCAGGAATCCTGCCTCATTTAATGTCCAGTTCGTTGACTTCAATAGAATTAATTGATTTGGGATTTCAACAGGCAGGTTGATAATAATCACAACTGTTCCAAAACAAGTTTCTATTCAACTTCTTCAGGATTCTTAATCCAAGCTGTTTAAATTAAAACTAATGCTTGATACCTCAATATTTAAAAGCTTTCTGGTATGAATTTAAAGACATATCTGAATTTCAAATAAGGTTTATATACTTCTGTGTCAATGCTGGATTGCCTTTACTTAACTTGTGGATGGAATAGCATTCTCTTCAGCAATTATGTTAAGTTTCCTAACTCTTAAACTTCGCTTCATGAATTGCTTGATGCATCAGTGTTGCTCATATAAATCATTATTGTGTGCATTTCTTAAAAGAAAGTTTGACTTCTTTCAAAATTAATGCAAATTGAAAGGCATTAATGTTGAATCTGGGTTATGATATCACAGAACTTCAAATACAATAATAACTTAGAAGAAATTCCATTTTGTGTTTGGAAGTTTAAAATGTAGTGTCATTTTTACTGTTGAAAAATATATTTCTGCCACAAACTCCAAGTCATTAGAATCTATTTCTTAACCTGTTAAATATTGTCTAAAGATCTATTATTTTGTGTTAGGTATTAGAATAATTTGTTACTGCATTGATTTAAGTGACATATGATTTCCCAATGTGAGGATTTGTCCGGATATAACTTGTAAAATGCCCATAGTATGTAAAGTGTAATAAAGTTCATTGTATCTACAAAATAGTGGCATTATCAAAGGGAGATGCTGGATGGTTTGAAGTTGTTAATTGTTAGCGAATTTAGAGAAGATATGTAGCTCAGGTTGAGGTTCTAGATGTAATTTTGCTCACTGAGCTGGAAGGTTCTAGCACAGCGAGAAAATCTACATCCAGTTGTCAGTTATGATTGGATTGGCTATTTTACAATTAAACATTTCTCTTCCTTTAAGTACTGCATTATAGTCCAGTTTCTTTTTCCTTTGAACCATCTCCATTTTAGCATTTGTACAATCAGTACCAGGAGCAGGGAGACAGGAATAAATTTAACCAGGTTTGTCATTGATTTTTCTCCTTCAACAATGAAAGCAGTTAGCTTGAAAGCATTACTTAGGGACAAAGAGAGATGTGCTGCCAATGAAACCCAGGAGAGAGAAGTCACTAGACCATTTGAGCACAGTACCCAGGGTGCTCTCATTGGTGAACACTGCCCGTAGTATGTAAATGAAAGTGCTTTCATTTGCCCAGGTAGTGATGTAAGTTAGCACTGTGCCCAAGGATTGAAAATAAATTTCTCTTCACTTTGATTTTATCATGTTCTTTCTCCTAATGTTCCTTGACTTTGGGCAAGTCACAGAATCCTATTACATGAATGTGACTGAGGCTTTCACTGGAAAACATATATTTAAAAGTAAAAGACCAAGTAATGGTGACAGTGCCAGAATGTAATTTTTATTTTAAGTTTTTTTGTGACAAGAGAATAAAAGTGTAACTGCAACTGCTGTGCTAAATTATTGAACTAGAGATTTTGTTCATTGGCAAATAGATAGCTAAGTGCTTGTACGTTTGTTTAACTAATCAGACTGAAGAGCCATTAATGAGCAGTCTAAAGTCTGAACCAGTAAGTGTAAGCTTGAATATTTAATTATTAATAAATTAGATACAGAAAGTAAAATAGTGGATTCTCCAGGGGGCAGAGTGCTTGCCCCGGCCAGAAGGATACTTGCTTGGTTACCAATATAAACAGAAGGCGTCTGTCCTGCAGCCATCACATGCTGGAGGTGGGTAAATGATCTTTCAGTGGGATTTACACTCCTTAATGGCAGAAAGTCCAGCTTTAAGAGCTGATGGTCAGGCCAACTTGCCAACAGTGCTATCAGTCTTGACAGTGCTGAAGCTGAGCAATGGGTGCTCCTGGCACTGCGTAAAGAAAATGGACTGTTCCTAGAATGGGTAAGTTCCAGGCATGGAATCTGACAACCTGGGGAGTGGAAGGAAGGTTGGTGATTGTTGGGTTTTAAGCCAGGCTCTAAGTGGTGACACCCTGCGCATAGTGCATCTGTTGAATGATGTGTCCCTTTCCCTTTAGTCTCTTACACAGTCTGTTTGTAAAAATCTGGCTCCTTACTCCATTTTGGAGTGAGCAGCATTTTACTGAGATCAATTTGCATGGTAGCAGCGATGGTTGTCACAGGTAGTTCCTGTTTTCTATACATTCCCACATATCATTTTATGGGCAACAGTTTGGGAATGGGCTGGAAGGTTACAGTCTTGCTACTTATGGTGTTATAGATGACCCCCACTGAAAATACACTCGCTGGGAATAGGATGTGGAGTTATGCAAATCCAACGCAAGGAGAGAAAAAGAATTAGATTTAGAGAGAAAGTGAAAGAAAAGATGGGAAGAATAAAGAGATATGATAAAATATAACATTTTATATCTCCAACAATAAATAACTAATTAACAATAACAATAACTAAAATTAAAATGAAGCTTCACACATGTCCAAGTTAAATTTTCATGCCAGGGAGGTTGCTTGCCAATATTGAAGAATTGTTCCAACCAGGTGCAGAGGGATAAATTTACTGTCTTCTTTTCACCTACAGTATGATCCCAGTTGATGTTATTACTGGGCAAATTAGATTGCAGCCAGAAATCTAGCTTGATAGATCACATTTTATTTATTTTTAGTTTTAATGAGGTGGTGGTCTAACTTAAATCACAAACGTGTGATGCTGCAGATTCAATTGTAACACTTCATAGAAGTTTATTATTCAAAAAGGAATGAAGAATGAAATCAAATACACCAGAATATTTACATATAGCACATAATTAAAGACTTTAAAATGTGTAGCAAAATACAGTTCCATACTCCCAATAGCACCCCTTTACTGTACTCAAATCAGAATGAGCATTCTCTCCTCTATTGCATGTAGGGTTTGCCTTAACAGATGCTTCAATTTCTGGTCCTGAGAATTGGATGGCCTCTTCCTTGAGCCTTCATAAAACTGAGCATAGACTTTCTCAGCTTCAAATAAACCTTTCATGGTTTTAACTAAACATTTGTAGTTTGGAACATTAAAACTACACTCCTTAACCTGAGGTATATTTCCTAACAGTCCTAAACCATTTCATTTCTTTCAGAACAACTTTACACATTCAGTTTCAGGCAAAATTTTGCAAACTGCTAAAAGCAAAAAAAAAGGCTTTCTAGAATTTCTGGATGTTTTCCCTCACACAAATAATCAATAGCTAATGTTCTAAACTGAAAGATTAATGCACAACTTCATTGTTAATTTTTAAAAGCTCTGACAATGAAAGCAAAATCCCATTACACACGAGGAACTCCTTCTCACTATTTTAAAACAAATCACCATGGCTGCAGAAATACTTACAAGTTAACTATTAATCTCATTAAATTGTAAGTCTAAAATAAATGGTAATGTAATGTTGATAAATCTCAACCCTTGCATCTCATTTGCAACACAATATGTTAAATTGTTTTCAGTGAATCCTATTCCTTTCTCTAAATAAAATGTTGATAACAAATTCACCAAAAACAGGAACCATATATGCAGTTTTCCTGAGTTTAAAGAAAAGCAATTCTTTTACTTGTCAACCCTGCAAACAATAATGACGATCTGGCTTCAAACAGACAATGAAAATGAAGTTAAAAGGGAATAGTATTCATGACAAAAGGAAGTTTAAAAATATTGCAGATTAAAGGCCAAATTCTGTCTTATATGAGTATAAGGTTTTATCTTAATATGATAGTTGATTAGTGGACCTTTGGATCAGCAACAGCTACGAATATTGCAGATATCTTTGACTTCTTGGTGTTCAGATGATTTATGCATTTAACTGCATGCATGTGGCTGCTTCAAGTTGCTTGATGGTTTCATTTTGGTAATGATGACCTCTGTTGGTCATGCCATTATTTTTAACCCAATCCTCAACCCATAATATATTCTCAACTATTAGTTCTTTTTCTTACTCACCATTCATTGAAATCATCTAATCCGGTCGCCTTTCTTCAGAGGTTTCAATTCGATCTCATCAGAAATTCTTAGGTTCTGGAAAAGTCCCAGAGGAATGAAAAAGTGCCAATTGTCCTTGATTCAATAAGGAAGCGATAGAGAAAATATATTAGCTTAATATCTATTATTCGGAAGGACATAATAGTAGAGCATTTAGAAATATATTGTGCAATCAAAGAGTCAAAACAGCTTCATGGAGGGAAATTCATGCTTAATAAATTTATTATAGTTCCCTGAGATAGTAACAAGCAGGCTAGATTAAAGGAAACCAGTAGATGCAATATTTGGGATTTTCAAAAGGCATTCAATATTATGCTGTACATGAGCCTACCTAATAAAACAAGAGCCAATAATGTCAGAGGTAGTATATTGGCATAGGTGGATGCTTATTTAACTAATAGAAAACAGAGAGTTGGGATAAACGGGGCCTTTCTTCAGGATGGCAACCTGTAACCAGTGGAGTACCACAGGCATCAGTGCTGTGGCCACAATGATTAACAAGACATATTAAAGATTTGAATAAGGGAAGTGAATGCACTATCACCAAATTCACAAATAACACAACAAAAGGTTGGGAAGGCAAGTATCAAGGATGACATAGAGTCTACAGTGGGATTATAGATGGATTAAGTGTGTGGACAAACATTTGACAGATGGGACATATTATTGGAAAATGTGGGGTTATGCACTTTGGCAGAAAGAATATTAGTATTGAGTATTATATAAGTGTGGAAAAAACACAGAAAGCTATAGCATAAAGGAATTTGTGTGTCTTCACGCATGAATCACAAAAAACCATCACATCCGGCATGCAATAGGAAAGGCAAATTGAATGTTGGCTTTTATTTCAATGGATTGGAGTGTAAAAAGAAGAAAGTTCTTGCTAAAACCATGCAAGGCACTCGTCAGACCACACCTGGAATAAAAAAAGACTGATTATTAATCAATAAGGGAATCAAAGGTTATGAGGATAAGGCAGCAAAGTGGGCTTGAAGTTTATCAAACCAGCCCCAATCTCATTGAATGTCAGAACAGACCTAATGGGCTAAATGGCTCACTTCTGCTCCTGCATGATCTTATGGCTTTCTTTCACTTCCTGACTCAAAGGACTCAGAAATATTTGCAACTAACAGCTGAGATATAGCAATTTTTGAAAGATGCTGGTTTTCAAAAAGCTGCCAATCAAGTACATATTCAAGCATATTCCATGTGATTGTTGTCCAATGTACTGGAAACTTATCCGAGATAAAGAGGAGGATTTTGGGCTTTGTGTTGGGAAATCCATATTCAGGACAAGTGGGAATCCTGACTCCACTCTGTGTTGGAAACAGTCACCAGTAAAGACTTTCCCCTGAATTGTTGAATTCGTGGCCAGAGATTGTTCTTACTGGCCAATTAAGGATGAATACAGGCTTACTGGAGGGCCAGTATTAGCAGGGAAGGTAAATGGAGAGGATGACTTCACCTTGAAGCATCCTTTCAGCAACATTTATCTTAATATGATTCTTGATTAGTGGCATTTTGGATCAGCAGCAGCTAAGAATATTGCAGCTATCTTTGACTCCTTGGTGTTCAGATGATGTATGCATTTAACTGCATATATGTGGTTGCTTCAAGTTGCTTGATGGTTTCATTTTGATCATCTCAACCAAAACGTGACCCAAGCTATTGAGGCATTGTTAAAATGAGGGAAGGGGTGAGTCAAGGTGGCTTTTGGTTGTAGCCCAGGAAGGCAGAGATGTTTGCAAAGCCTGTCTGGAGTTCCGTCAACCTCTGATAATTGGCCTTAATTAGCTATCAATGTAACTGGCTATTTGCTGCCCATCTTCCCCTGATCTTTTTTCAGGAAAGTACTTTGGGGTGGGAGGATGTTGTCAAACCAGAATTCTGATGGATGGTGGTAACTGACACCTCTTTCTCACTCTCATAAGGGCAAAAAGAATGGCCCAGGTGATGAAAGTGTGTTGTAGGTGTATCAAGCTAAATTACAGCATGCTTTCTTTTGTCTGGTGTTTCTCTTAGATGCTCCATAGCAAACCCATGCTGAATGTTAGCTAGGAGCAGTTTTTGTTTTGAAAAATAATAGCATGTTCCTGCAGATTGTTTAATGGCGAGTAGATTGCTTTACACTTCACCTGATTCTGTAAAAAGAGGAAAGTGTTGCCAATTAGGAGGTAATTGAGGCTGTGGATCAATAGTATTCTGACAAGAAAAAGTTTGATAGTCTTTTTTTGCAGGTTTAATTTGTTTCAATTGAAGCCTTCAGAGATCGGGCTTGCAGTCAATTATCCTCAAGAGTGGCAAATATAGACCAAGTTAAAAATTTAGGCATAACAACATTTGGAATTACAGTTTTAAATGTCCAGCCATTTTGTGATGAGACCAGACCATACTAAAAACAAATCTGGTCCTCAAGCAAAGTACCAGCTTGAGATTACTGCACAGCATGTGAACTAGGGGTGACTGAGGCCCATGTGAATGGAGAGTGAATGGGCAAAGTATGAACTGAGGCTGAGTAGGTTCCATGTGAACTGATGAATAATGCCCATGTGAACTGGCTTGAATGGGACCTTTATAAACTGGGAGCAAATGTGCCAGTATGAACAGCGGTGAATATGCCAGGATGAGGTGGGGTGAATGGTGACAGTATGTACAGGAGGTGAATGGCACCAGTATGTACAGGGGGTGAATAGGCCAGTATGGACTGGAGGTGAATGGTATCAGTATGCACTGGGGTGGGTCGGGCCAGTGGAGACTGGGAGTAATTGGAGTCCGAATAAACTGGGGTGAATGGGGCCTCTAGAAATTAAAAGGCACCAGCAATAATGGAAGGGAAGAATGTCAATCAATGGTAAAAGAAGACACATTATAGTCTCTATCGAAACTCAAGGGTTCCTTCACAGACTCACAGCTCCCTCGGCTCCTGCTTGCCTCTTAGAATTGCACCTCCTATTTTACAATTTATTTCAATGCTCTTTCCACCAAATTGAATTATGATTCACTGTATTGAAATTCATCTGCTGTGTAATTCTACCTTGTCTTTCTCACAATTTATAATGATTCCAAGTTTTGTGTCATTGCAAACTTTGAAATTGTCCCCTGTGTGTGTGCGTGTGTGTGTATTAAAGAAAGAGTCCTAATATCGGCCCATGGGGAGCTCCACTAAAACCTTCCTCCAGCCCGAAATTGACCATCACTTTCTGTTTCCCATCTCTCAGCCAATTTGTATCATGTTGCTACTGACCCTTTTATTCCATGACCTATGTCCTTACAAGTCTATTATGTGGCACTGTATCATGTGCCTTCTGAAAGTTCATGTTTTGATGTTAATCAAAATGCTGTCTCCATTTTATATCTGATTTTAAATCAAAAGCAAAATTGAGCTCAATGGAAAATAAGATTGAAAGGCTGTAAAGTGGATGAACAATTTGCTCTCACTTGTTTTGAGGAACAACCTCAGATACATTTATACCTCAAGCTACCCAGTGACATTAATATTAAAAAGCAAACTTGCATTGTGAAGGTTAATGTGTTTAATTGTGGCAATCTCTTGAGAGAGCTGGCGTCATAGATGGTCTGGACTGTCATTCTCCACATAATTGGAAGCTGTCAAATCGGCAATTTTTAAAAGCAAATTCCTTCCTGTGAGTCTGTCAGACCTGTCTGCATAGTTTTTTTATATTTCATTTTTTCTTTCCTTTATATCTTCAGCATGGCAAGTAAAACCTGTCAAGTATTTTTTTTGTCTCAGAAGGACTTAAAAATTTCATATCTAACTTAAAACAACGGATTTGGACCAAATGAAATGGTTGTGAAGTGTAGTTTGTATCAACATTTATTAGATTGCTTTCTTGGTTTTCTCCAAAGTTAACGTCATTAACTTGTACCTGCACAACCAGAATAATGCAGAATGATTGAAATATAGTGAAATGTTGTTTTGCAATCAATATTGAGGCAGTTTCTGTCAGAAAATGCTATTATCTTTATGCCACATTAGGCAGACACTTACACAAAGTAATATCCAAACTCCCACACCAGGCGATGGTGACATATTTCAATCTGTCACATAATCTTGTTTATTTAAAATTATCGGCTGCTGTATTTGCCATGGCAACCTACTACCCCTTTACTTTGACAGAATGTAGGCTGTTACGATGTTTATATTGCTGTTCAGTCAACCAAGTTATGCACTCATGTTGAGCAAATAGATTCCTGTTAATGACCCTTTCTGCTCTGAATTAATGAAAAAATTATTATCGTCATGAGAAATGTGGACATTTCAGTAAAAACATCTTAAAAGATACTGAGTAATGCTTTTTCTTAAATTAACTCGTGTCAGTGAAATGATGCATGCAAATGAGAATGCAGTCAAGTCCACACAAGCTCTTTATTGATTGAGCCATGAATTTTGTACATACACTGACAATAAGTGTTTATACATTTTGAAATGTGTCTTGCAAGGGGTAAAGTCTATTTCTTCTGTAGTATCAGAATGTAATGCAATCTGAAGTCTCAGGAGATTATTAAATAAATTGAAATATTCACCCAAATCTAATGTTTAATCGACTGTTTTGCTCCTCAATATAATAATGTGCCAAGATCACTTGAAGCTAACAATCCACTTGCTTCTTTAGGTTTATTTTTATCATATCTAATTACCACATTTTGGTAATCTGTGTACGTAGATCCCCAAATCTCTTAAGAACTTCGGTTAACTTTTACAAAATAAAGATTACAATAACCATGACAGAAGAGAGCAACTTTACCTTTCATGACAAGCTGAACAGGCTGTGGCTCCTTTGTATAGACAATAGAAGGTTTACGGTGAGTTGATAGACGTCTTTAAAATTAAGCAGGAGTTTGATAGCATAAACAGAGACAATGTTTTCACATGTAGGAAGGACCATAACAGGAGGTTATCGATGTGAGATGGTGGTGGCATATTACATTTCAATGCTTTTGGTTTACTTTCATGTTGCAGTTCAGATGCATGGATAATGATTTTGAAAATGTATCTTGCAAGGATAATGATTGTAGAGGCTCCAAAGTTCACATAGCTGATCAGTAATCTCTCCTGCCACCTTCTAATCATGTCATGAATGCATGTCCCTTGGCCATCAAGTCCTGGGGGGGGGTGGGGGATTTGAATCTCAGCATTCTGGTTCAGAGACAGAGACACTGCCCATTGAGCTATGAGACCACTAAATAGGTACATATAATTCTAACAAGATAGAAAGAAGAAATTGCAGAGAGAGCTCCAAACATAGAACTCACTACCACAAAGGATGTCAATGAAATATTGGTGCACTTAGAGGAGGTGTGGAGTAGTAATAATGTATTTATGACCCTCAGGTTGATATTCCATGGATATGGGATTGAGTCCTGCATGGCACATGGTGACATTTGAATTCAATAAAATCTGGAATTGAAAGTGAGCCTAATGATGACCATGTAACCATGACTGATTGTTATAAAAAGCCACCTGGTTCACACATGCCCTTTAAGGAAGGAAATCTGCTGTCCTTACCTGGTATGACCTATGGGTGTCTCTACATCCATGGCAATGTTGTTGACTAATTAACTGCCCTCTGAAATGATTCAACAAGCCAATCAGAGGCAAACAATTAGGGAAGTCTAAGCAAAGTAATGTAACTGGATGGACTGCTTGGCATTCAACTAGGCACTGGAAATTACAATGGCAAAGCCAACCTGGCAAACATCCTCCTTTCTGACATCTGGGGGCTTGTATGAAACTTGTGAAAACTGTCCCAAAATAGTGATTCTAATTTAGAATTATGACTATGACAAAATTATTCTCCACAACCATCTGATGAAGGAGCAGCACTCTGAAAGCTAGTGCTTCTAAATAAACCTGTTGGACTATAACCTGGTGTTGTGTGAGTTTTAAAATTATGACTATGTCCCTAACACCAGCAACACCATTGCTGGGTATGTCCATCCCACCAGAAGGACAGACCTACAAGAGGTGGTGGCACAATGGTGTAAAGTCAGGAAGGAGTTACCTTGCGAGTTCACATTTCAGATTCCATGAAAGCACACGGCATCAGATGAAACTTGGACAAACGAATCTGCCGATTACTACCTCACCCTTTTCCCCCACCTCATTTTGGCTGTTGACTCAGTAACTCCTCCATGTTGAAACCATTAGAAGTATGAGGGTGGCAAAGTTAGAGAATGTACCCTGGGAGGGGACCAACAAGAGAGAAAAAATTTACTTGACAATGCCCTTATCAAACTGTCACACATGTATCCATCCATGATTATATCAGTTGGAATTTTTTTTATTCACTCACTTTATGTGGGTGTCAATGCTGGGCCAGTATTCATTTCCCATCCTTAATATTCTTGAGTTGCTGCAGTCCATGTGTTGTGTGTTGATCCAAAATACTGTCAGAGAAGGAGTTCCAGAAATCTGACCAAGGGACAGTGAAGGGACAGTGATTTATTTCCAAATCAGGATGGTGATCGGCTTGGAGGGGAACTTGCAGGTGATGGTGTTCCCATGCATCTGCTGCCTTTGTCTTTCTGGAAGAAAGTGGTTTTGAGTTTGAAAGGTGCTGCCTAAGGAGACTTGGTGCTCAAAATACTGAAAGTGATCAGATAGATTGTACACAAAGAATAGCTGATGAATTAGGGCATGTGGAGCTATTTAAGGAATTATTAAAGTTTTCTTTCCGGCATATTGCTGTTTCACAAAGTGAGGAGTTGGATATGTGAGGGGGTGACATTGTCTTGAAATAATGGTCCCATTTGCCTATTCCAAACTGCCCGTTCTGCTCTCAACATGACCATTCACCTTCCATTCAATTTCATATTTTGACCTGTTAATTGAAACCTACATGGTTTTAAAATTCATTATTGGTGTAACATCTGTGTCTAGGGCTTTCTCTTCCTTCTGAGGTTCTGTTATGGATATACTAGGATTTGTCTTACACTGCAAAATTCAAAGCTACCTGCCTTCCCACATGTTTCCATGAAGTTAACAATGTTGACTGGGACATTTTGACACATGTAACACTCTTTCCTTAATAATTTTAATTACAACTCTCAAAATAATGTGGATGAAAACAATGACTATAACAATTATTTCATTGCGTTAGGAGAAGTATTTTCATTTTATATTGTATCTTTATTTATTTAATGTTATGACTTCCATTAATGACTTCTATTATTCTAGGAACAATGTCCTTCACATTTATACACCCAATGCCACTCATCAACCATACGTCCCCTTCATTTACAGATTTGTGCTCTGTTATTACATTTCAGTTAAATGCTTAAATGCAATTTTCCAAGAAAAGAAATTCATGCCTGAGATTTATTGTCCAGCTCTTTCATCTTTTACATGTGCCTGTGGCTGTTTCAAGTCACAGGAACTTCAATGGACCAATCACTGTAATAGGATTTGTAGGTCTGGCTTTTTCTATGGTCCCTGGTTTGATCTGAAGGATGTTTTGTCATTCGTATTAATTAAATGGTCAATTAGCTGCTTGTAAACAATGGAAGGAGCATAACAGGAAGTGGTCAACATTCTTCATTTCCGTGTTGTGTTCCAAAAAAAATTAGCTTCTTGAAATAGATCATAGCAGTAATAAGGTGCTTTATCATTTTAGATTAGATTCCCTACAGCGTGGAAACAGGCCCTTCGACCAAATAAGTCCACACTGACCCTCGGAAGAGTAACCTACTCAGACTCATTTCCATATATTTACCCTTGACTAATACAGCTAGCACTAAGGGCAATTTAGCATGACCAATTCACCTGACCTTCATATCTTTTGGAATGTTGAAGGAAACCCATGCAGATATGGGGAAAATGTGCAAACACCACACAGACAGTTGCCTGAGGCTGGAATCAAACCCAGGTCCCTCTTGCTGTAAGGTGGTAGTGCTAACCACTGAGCCACCATGCCACCCATTTGTTAAAAGCTATAATGAATAGAGTTATTGCATCTTACATCAGGAACAAAATGTAGTCCTTTCAGCTTGGAGCCAAAATATGAAGCTCAATCTCCCTTTAGGCATGGGCTAGACATTTGTTTGACATTTAATTTCTCACACCAAAAAGGTAATTGTACAACGTAATTAAAGATTCAAGAGATGAGCACCCACATCTCACTCTCAGCAGGAGAAAGGTCTCTGCCAGACTAACAACATTTAAAATGTCCCTTGGCAGCCAATTACCAGACTTTATAAAAAGATACTCTTCCATCTCGCTACTAATTGTGCATTGTTATGTTGTATTTCTCATCAAAATTGCCCTAATGCCTGCATATTGGTAAAAACAAAGGTCTTAAGGTGATTATTCACCATGGTTACCACTGGAATGTTGGCAGTGACAAAGGCAGGATGAAAGGAATTAGCGAATTACGTGGTCAGGATACTCTACTGACTCAGTAAACCACAATGTGGCTGATAAGGTTCACTATGTCATCTGATCCTGGTGACTTTTAATGGCATTTTATACTCTCGCTCTCTAAACTATTTAATCTAATGTACTGGCCCTTATACTCTCTGCTTCAATAAGCAATGCATTTTAAAAATTTTGTCGACTTCCAATCTTTACAATTTAGGCCGTTTATTCTGTTTGACCTTCTGTATTCAATATACCCTTCTTAAAAATGCATAGATGATTGTGGAAATAACAACCTATCAAAGTCTGATTCAAAGCAACACCAAAAGAATTGAAAGTGCAGGAACAAAGATAGTGAAACATTAGGTGGGCAATACCAGAACTGCTAACCTTTTCTAGATATCTGAATGATTTAGTTAGAAGGACTTCAGTAAAGATAGAAACAAATATAGTATATATTTTGAAAGGCACTAATTAATAGGAACAACGATCAGATTATATACAATATTAAACAAACACTTGTGTAAGCACATCTACTTTGTGATCCTGGGCCATTCCTTGATGGAGGAGTTCAGAGCAAAGAGGTATAACCTTAAGACTGGAGAGAGGATACAGGCGAAAGAGTTTTCACGTGGGGCACAAATCAGCAGTCTTAATGTAAGTTGAGATTTACCTTCCAATCTTCAACTCCTCTCAGGTAGGCTTCAGTTCCAACCTACTATTCTCAGTAAACAAGAAGAAACCAACAGGGTTTTTCTTTAAGTTCACAGCTTAAGTTCAAGTTACATCTCAAAGTTGTTTTAGTTTAGAGAAGTAATTAGTAATGATCAAGATTCGGAGATGCCGGTGTTGGACTGGGGTGTACAAAGTTAAAAATCACACAACACCAGGTTATAGTCCAACAGGTTTAATTGGAAGCACACTAGCTTTCGGAGCGACGCTCCTTCATCAGGTGATTGTCCAATCACCTGATGAAGGAGCGTCACTCCGAAAGCTAGTGTGCTTCCAATTAAACCTGTTGGACTATAACCTAGTAATGATCAAATTCTACTTAAATTTGGATATCTTCAAAAGTAAAATTTATTACAATTTAGGTGTAGTAGGAAGTAAAATTGTCTTTATTTCACTCAGGAAAAGCTTGGAATTAGCTCTGGCACTTTCCTAAAAACTATGATTTAATTGATTCACATTGTCCAGTGACTCATAGTGAATCTTGATATTCCACCACTCATTTTGCCATTTTTCTAAGTTTTCAACAGAGAAGCACTTTCAGGTCTGTAATAACTCTGTTAATTCATCCAAGAACAAGGCTCTTAGATTATTATAAGTTACTTAACTAATTATTAATAAAATGTAATTTAATAGTTGCATGTGAAAAATAGCCAAAAATGTATTGTTATGACCATTTCCTTCATCACCTAGCCAGAACAAACTTAACAATTTGATCCATGACATTCCCATGGTATACAACAGAATTGGAGTGAGGGAAATTAACTGTTTCTCTGAGAAATTGTTTGTTTACAATAAATGAAACTGTGAAAAATTATTTGAGTTTCTAATATTAAAAGTGCTAAAATGTCTGTCTGAGATTCCTGCTTTCATACTGTAAGATGAAATAATTTATGATAATCTAAGACCCTTGTCCTTGCATGAATTAAAAGGGTAGCTAGACCCTTCAAGCTTTTTCACCCAAACCATACTATAAAACAATTTGGTCTAAATGTTATTTGTGGCCTCTGAGGATCAGCTTCCCCTCTACCTACCTCCATTTTGTTTTAAGATGGGTAAATATTTAATTGATTCAGCCCCTTCTGTCCATGACTCTCTTTCTTCCTTGAACATAAGCTGTGTACTTAAACAAAAACCTGATTGGTTTCCACTGAATTTTCTTCTTGTTTGCTGAGAATAGTAGGTTGGAACTGAAGCCTACTTGAGGGGAGTTGAAGGTTGGGTAAATCTCAACTATTTGAGATTAAGCTACTGGGCTTAGATACTAGGAAGCCCCTTGAAACTATAACTCATTGTGAGACATCACCTTCAGCAGAGGTGGGGAGAGAATGTTAAATTAGAACTATCAGCAATTGTTAGTGTAAAGAATTCAGGGAGTTTTTTTTAACAATAACTTGTAGATTTGCAGTGCTTTCAGTACAGAAAGCCATTCCAAGGTGTTTCATCAAGGCATCACAGGAAATAAATGCTGAGCTAAAGAAATGGGTAAGTTTTAGGAGGGGGGGAAAATGCATTTGAAAGTGTGGATTTTATGAAGAGTCTTAAAGGAGAAGAGAGAGGTGAAGAAGATTTGCTCTCCTGAGGTCTGAGTATCTTCAGACCAAAGAAAACAAATCATTTTACTGAGGTTTTTACAACCTCAGGACATTTCAAAACACTTTGCAGTCAATGAAAGAGTGCTATTTGAAATGCAGTTACTATATTACTGTAAGACAGGAGCAAATGTGCACTCAAAGCCCCATAAACAGAAAGGAGATAATGACCAGATGATCTGTTTTAGTAATAGGTTAGAGCTAATATTTATCAAGAGTTCAGGAGAACTCCCCTATTCTTCTTTGAGTGATACCATGGAATCATTTTCATCCAACTGAACAGACAAATAGGACTTCAGTTTAAGGTTGTACCTGGAATGCAGTACCTTCAACAGTGCAGCACTCATGTATACTGGCCCAGGGAGTGTCAGCCGAGAGTAAGTACTCAAGTCTCTCAAGTGGAACATATGATTAGGTGCAGCATCATCAGTTTCCTGAAAGTTAAGACTAAATATTTCAGAACTGTTCACACGAAAACCATACAACTGGCACTGTTAATTCTTGACGTAACTGTTACATTACAAGAAATCTTCTCAACTATAATGAAACCTAATTACTTTCGTTTATTATGCAAATGTTGACAGTTATCTGTGATTTACTGACATAACTGTTTTGCATTTTAATTTGTTTTATCCTGATATGCATTTTGCAATGCTTTGTTGAGTTGTAAAGTAAAATATTTTTGGCAACAACAGTAAGATGCTATACAGATAGTCATATCATTATCTTCAGATATTATGTCCATATTTCCTTAGCTGAGTTAATAAAATGTTATAACAGGATGACTCAGATATGCACCAATTAAAATGCTTCATATTTATGCTGCTATGGGTTTTGAATTCCGGTGCTGGCTAGCAATTAAATTCTCCAGCTGTGCAGGTGACATGCTTCATGAATCAACAGGGGCCTGGGAGGTGTGCTCCTGTGTGTTCACCTCTGGTAGTAAAACAACTCCAGCAGCCTTCATCTGCACAAAGACTTTGGTTACCTTCTAATTTGTCGAGCTGCAAACAAACCCTTGCTCCTTGAAGAATACCAGACAACATATAAACGTCATGTTTTCTTTTCATCTTCGAATGCTTATGACTTGTTTATGGGCTGAACCCGATCAACAGGGTGTGGCACTGTGGCACAGTGGATGGCATGACTGTCTCACAGCACAAGGGACCCTGGTTTCATTTCAGCCTTGGCAAATGTCTGGAGTTTGCACGTTCTCCCTGTGTCGGTGTGGGTTTCCTTTTTGTACTCCAGTTTCTTCCCACAGTTCAAAGATGTGCAGGCTGGGTGGATTGGCCATGTTAAATTGCCCCATAGTGTCCAGGGAAGTGTAGGCTTGGTGAGTTAGCCATGATGAATTTAGGGATTACGAGGGGTAGAACAGGGGGCATAGGTCTGGGTGGGATGCTGTTCGTAAGGTTGGTGCAGATTCAATGGGCTAAATGACTTCTTTCCACACTGTAGAGATTCTATGAGCATGATGCAGGTCACTGAAGTTGTGGACAAAGAAAGGTGCCATTGAGAGAGGATTGTAGTGTTATCTGATACCAATAAAAGAGAACCTTATTGTATAAATTAAATGTGTGGTGGCATTATTCCTCAAAATTATTTTAAAATTAAGATTCCTTGTAAATTCGTTGCAATTTGATTTTATTCCTACCCTGTATCAGAGCGCATATGGCTACAATACAGTCTGCCCCTTTGTGTAAATCATTAATGTATATCATAAACAGTTGAAATTACAACTTTGATTCCTGTTTTATTCCAATATTTACAGTCAGCTGAACATGAATCATTTATCCAACCCCCTGATTCTTGCTAGATATCTAATTGCCTATCCATGCTATGTCATTCCAACACCAGTCAAACATACATACAGACATGTATTAGGAGCAGGGACCAAGGGAGCATGGTTGATCTGAATACTTCACATTCTCATCTAAGCCTGGCAATCTTTCATCCATGGCATATCAACAATCCAATTACCTTTACATAGAACATAGAACATAGAAGAATACAGCGCAGTACAGGCCCTTTGGCCCTCGATGTTGCGCCGATCCAAGCCCACCTATGAATACTTCACATTCTCATCTAAGCCTGGCAATCTTTCACCCATGGCATATCAACAATCCAATTACCTTTACCTTACGATGTTCATAGATAACCTATTACACTTTGTCCACCAAAAAAAAAAGACCCACTTATGCCTAAGCTCTGTTTCCTATTGGATATGCAGTCTTCTATCCATGTCAATATGGTGTTTGCATCCCCCCTACCCTCATGCCAAATCATGAACTTTTATTTTCCTCAATAATCTTTGTTGCGGAATCTTATTGAATCCTTCTGGAAATTCAAGTACAGCACATCCACCAATTCAACTTTATCCACAACATGTAATTTCCTCAAAGAACTCCAATAAAGTAGTTAAACATGATTTCTCTTTCAGAATATTCACTCTTTCCACCACTAATGCTCAGCAGTTGGAGTGTGTACCATCTACAAAACACATTGCTACAACTTTCCAAGGCTTAGATATCATTTCCCAATTCTGTGTCCTCTACCACCTTAAAGAGGAACATTACCTCGAATAAGCTCCACCAGGCCATATCACATCCTTACTTGAAACCATATCGCCATTCTTTCACTGCGACTGGGTTATTACCTTGGAACTCTCCCTCACAGCACTGTGGGTATATACATGTCACATGGGGTGCAGGTGGTTCAAGAAGGTAGCTCACCACTCAAGGCAGTTAGAATGGACAATAAATGCTGGTCAAGCCAATGAAGCCCATATCTTGTGAAAGAATAAAAAAAACTATATTAATCTTATCCTATATTTACAATGCTAATCCACCTCCTTGTCTTTTCTTCCTATCCATCTTGCTATACGTTTGACATGCATTCAGATACGAGCATTGAATTTTCTCTTCTTACTATACAGAACACATAGTACAGAAGCATTCCCTTTGGTTCATTCTGCTGTTTACCTTTCACTTAACATTCCCCTCACCCTTCTTTGTCGATCTAAATAAAACTTCTTTCTTTTTGATTGTTGCGTTCATCTTACTCTCTTTAAATGCATCAATGTTCATCATTTCATCTGCACCCTGTGGCAGAAAGTATCCAGTTTTAGCCTTTTACTGAGTGAAGAGGTTTCTCTTAACTTCCTGATAGGATTTATGAATGGTTAGTTAATATTTGTGACTCAGTATTCTTTGTTCAAGGTCCAGAAAGGCTAATTTTGACCATTATGATATTGGAAATGTATGAGCATGTTATTAAGGTACATTTGTACAGACTCATGTTCATCTCCCTCTTACCCATCTACTCTTTTAGAAATTATGAATGCTATTACACCAAAGTATTTGAAAATTTACTACAGCATGACTGACATTGAATGGATTACTGTCCTTCTGCATCTAATGAAATGGCCAAAAGTCGTTGTTCAGCAACAGAAGCTTATTTATTACAATTCTATGAAATTAATGGATTTATTCAACAAAACTTTTAAAAATCAATTTACTTTTCTATAATGTTTGATTCTTAGGTCAGCGTAACAGCTCCAGAAATGAATATTCATAAACCAAATCACAGAGATCCTGGTTAACAATAGGTAAGAGATTAAAGACAAATGAAGTATATAAGAACAAACTCAAAACTCTTAGCCAGTTAAAAATAACCTGCACATAAAAACAACACATCACCATAAATCTGCAAATAGTCTTTATATTCATGCACTTTTGACCATTGTGGGTAATTCAATAGATTTTACTATGAACAGCCAATTGTTTGTTTTATGGACTTAACCACAACCCAGTCACCACCAGAGAATTCTGTCCCTGTTATATTTTGATGCAAGGTTTCAGTTTGCACGGTGTTAAGCTCAGGGGTTGCATGATGTTACAATGTTAGCGGGAGGCAAGCAGTATGCTTATTTGTATATCACCAGTGTGGCGTTCGGAAGATAGATTTGATTCCTAACTCTCTCAGTCTCAGCTGAGATGACGGATGAGCACAGAATGAAGGAGTGAAGTTTTAATGACAGCAGTAAAAGCTACAGCCATGGCTTGCTTGAATGATCCCTTTTAAAACAGGACAGGGAAGAAAATTGGAAAGTAACTTTTTTCAGTTCTTTGGTGAATAAAACTGGTTCAGATGACTTGATTGGGTAGACAACTGGTAAGGAGACAAACAAAAACATACAGCATTGCTCTCGCTGATTATTAAAATAGAGACTTATTAGTGTTCATTTTCCACACCGGGACTTTATGTATATCAAACGCATATTCAATTTGGCAATTCAATATTTGAATAAGAGTGAAAGAAATTGCATTTTCACACAACATGTTGTGTTATGGCACAGATTCTAGACCAAACAGGCCTGTATCTTTCAAACGTTATGTGAAATAATGAGATGTGATGTCCCAGGATATTTGTAGCTGCCTCACTTTCAACCACTCTCTGTGTGGAATGAGGTCAGTGCAGTCAGTGATTTATATGTAATGTTCAGTTACATGGGAACCGTAGGACCCACACTATTCGGATAAGTCTGCGATTTTGTAGCATGATAAATAGTAAATATTGTAAATACCATTCAAGATATTTGATCCATTACTTGTCGAATTTGTCACATGACAAAAATATTGAAAATCACAAAACGCATCCTAATCACCGTGCCACCCCATAATTAATGTGTGGTTTTTCTCTTAACTATTGTCCAAAATGGCCTAGCAAGCCATTCAAGGGCAATTGGGGCTGGGCAACTAGTGCTGGTCTTTCCAGTGATTCCTTCATCCCTTGCCAGAATAATAAAATTAGCAGCAGTGAACTCATTACACTAGAGTACATTGATAACTATTACAGCAGGAATATCTGGCCTTTTCTATGGCAATATTGAACCACCTGATAGAAAGGAAGATCCCATGAGACAGTTCCAGATGAAAGTTGGATGCTTGAAGAATGTTCTTCGTTCTTGAAGTACAGTCAAACTGTACAAATAAATGGAAGATTTATACAGGATTCTTGCACACTCTTGAGAAAAATTGTAAACTTGACAGTACTACGTTTTAGAAATTCACTGCATTTCATTAAATCCTGAAAGTTGACTTTACAGTTCTATCCAATTCCTTTGGGAGAGGCAGATTGTGTGGAGAGAACTTTTAAAACAAAGTGTTTCAAAGCTAAAATTTGTGCAAGATATAAGACAACTTTGAGCATGGAAACTGTGGAGAAAATGGATGGCAATAGACGGCTGGATGTAAGGATTTTGCTGATTTAGATAGCTACGCATCAGTGACTATAAAGGTTTTCCTGCACCCTGGTCTGAACGAGAGAATGATTCTGCCATAATCTTACAATAATTTCCTTACAATAAGTGTGGAATAGATTCAATTAAAGATTTCTCCCAGAAATACAGGTTTGAAATTTCCCCTTCCACCACTGGTGCTGTTAATCTGCTTATTTCAAATGGTTTGATGTTTCTTGAAATGGTGAGTTGTGATATTTCAAATGAATGAGTTTAGAATTCATCAATGTCAGCATTTTGGAGTTCAGAACCTGAGAGTTCCTGTGTTTTGTTTTTCTCCACACTTTTCCTAACTTTTCTCTCCTTTCGTCCTGAGAATCTTATTGATGCTATTTCACAATGATTCCACAAGAATTTGCAGCTTCTCAAACTTTACATTTCATGGAGGACTGTTAATGATTGTAAGCATATTAATGTTTCACTGGGATTATAATACACATGTATGCACACACATGTATACACACACTTTACATACACATATACATGCATACACACATGCACATACACACATACATGAATGCATACACACTGTACATGTATACACACACATACATATACCTGCATATACGTGTATGCACACATAGATGCACACATTTTGTATATATGTATACATACATTTACATATGTGCATACACACAGATTCATGCACACAGGCATTGTACATACATATATACACACGAGCACTTGCATGCATACACACATACCCACTTCCCAACTTTTCAGCAATCTGACATTGTAGATTATTTATTTGCTGTTTTCCAGTTTACTAGCATCGAAGTCTTTTGTAAGCTCCTCCTACTTATTTGGCTATGATCAGTAACTCAACAGATCAGGAATTGAACATTCCTGTTTGTAATGCTGCATGAGATGGTGCATTTAACCACCAAATAGCAGTGGGTTCATTTAGAAACGGGTTTTAAAATGAATATTGATGTGTTAATCTGCAGTTATTTTAGAAAAGACCAGCATCCTTAGGCTTGAAGAACAAGTTCCTGCTTGTCATCCAGGAACCTCAGCTGGAAAACTCAAATAAAGACGGGATGGCAACTGAATCAGATGCAAAGCTCACCAAAGTCAAACAACCTGCAAAGTTAATTGTTGAGGACCCTGCATGATCGATGGATATTTGACTGCAATACTACATGCATCTGTCACTTACGCAGGCAGGTGGATGGTAATAATGCTATTAAACTAATAAACCAGAATCCCAGATTAATGTTTCAAAGACTTAGGTTTGAATCCTACCACAGGAGACGGTAACATTTGAATTTAACAATCACTGTGGAAAATGAAAGCTAGCTTAATGGTGACTATGAAACCCCTTTAAATTGTATAAACCTAGCTGATTCACTAATGGCCTTTAGGGAAGGAGATGCACAATCCTTATCCAATCTGGCTGACATGTGACTCCAGACCCACAGCAATATTATTGACTCCTAACTGTCATCCTGGCAATCAGGGATGGACAATAAATCCTAATTTAGCCTGTGAATGCCAGAAACCTGAATTCTGCCACCCTGTTGAATCTGGACAAGGTGGCAAGGGAGAGGAAAGATTTGTAACAAAAATTGCATGAAACAATTCAGAGGCAAATGAGTTCATCACTTAAAAACCTATTTCTTACAGTCCATTAAATGTATGACTTCCAGTAAGATTGTTGTTTTGGAGAGAATGATTAATTTTTTTTGACGGGATTCTCTTAATGACATTATTAAAAGTCATTAAATTCATCATTTATAGTGGTGAGAGCTGCAGGATTCATGTTAATAGCCGGCTCCTCTTGTCTGTAACTCGAATCCTGAATGCTAATGTCAGCTGAATTCCCAATAATATGACCATTATCAGTCTAGTCATATTCCGTCACAGACTGTTTGCCAGCTGTGCAGATCAGAAGATCTCAGCAGCTTTCTATCCTCAAAGGGACATGGATGACTGAATCAGAGAATGAAATTCTTCCCTTTGTTTTACCCACTGACATTAATAAGATCTTCTGGCTACATATCCTCACAAAAAATCTAAACATGCAGTAGATTTATTTAATAATTAATATCAGGCCATCACTAATGCTTTCAGTTCAATCCTTTCCATCTGTTTTGTTATTTAGAAGCCCTCAATGCCGGGTGAGTCGCGGGTAACAATGTAAAACTACTAAATATAAGAAAATGAATGCAAAGTTGAGAATTTAATTAGACAGTCTTAGCTCCTAGAGACAAGAACAAATGATGTAGAGGATGAAAAAAGCCATGTTCGGCCAGTCTTACATAGATATATATGACATACAGAAAGAGAGAATTTTTGCCTCAAATGAAAAATCAGCTTGCTTTCATCCTGTGGACTTGGGCATGAGATTGATTGTTGAGTGAGACTTGCAGACATCAATTCTCTGAAAATCAAACCCAAAAGGCATAGTCATTTATCTTTTTCAAATCTTACATAAAGGGAGAAATGCCATTTTGTTTTCTCCCCTTCAGCTCAGGACAAAATAGCAACAATATGAAATAGCAAGACATCTTCCTAAAATTCAATCTAAAGTTATACAATTTGAATCTGCGGTGCATTGTCCAAGTACTGGATGGCTGTTTAGCATAGACTTTGCATTTGTTGATATGAAAATGAAATGATATGATGCCTCAAAGTATTCTGCCTGGAGGTCAGTGGTGAGTCCCACAGGGCTCTGTTTTTGGGCATCTGCTGTTTGTAGTTTTTATAAATACTTGGATGAGGAGGTTGGGGGATGGGTAGGTACGTTTGTCGATGATACAAAAATTAGAGGTGCTGTTGATAGTTTCGAGGGCTATTGCAGGCTGCAGCATGACATTGACCGTAAACAGAACTGGGTTGAGAAATGGCAGATGGAGTTCAACCTGGATAAATGCCAAGTGATGCATTTTGGAAGGTCGAACTTGAATGCTGATAATAGGATTAAAGACAGGATTCTTGGCAGTGTAGAGAAACAGTGGGATCTTGTGTTCAAATGCATAGATCCCTAAAAGTTGCCATCCAAGTGGATAGAATTGTTTATAAAGCAAATGGTGTTTTGGCTTTCATTAACAGTGGGATTGAGTTTAAGAGCTGCGAGGTTTTGCTGCAGCTCTGTAAAACCCTGGTGAGCCTACACTTGGAATAATGTGTCCAGTTTTGGTCGCCCTATTATAGGAAAGATGTGAAGGCTTTGGAGAGGGTGCAAAGGAGATTTACCAGGATGGTGCCTGGCCTGGAGGGCTTGACTTACAAGGAGAGGTTGACTGAGCTCGAACTTTTCTCTCTGAAGAAAAAGAGGAAGAGAGGTGACCTGATTGAGGTGTACAAGGTAATGAGAGGCATGGGTAGAGTTGATAGCCAGAGACCTTTCCTCTGGGCAGGATTGACTGCCATGAGGGGACATCATTTTAAGGTGTAAGGGGGAAGGTATAGAGGAGATGTCAGAGGTAAGTTCTTTACGTAGAGTTGTGAAAGCATACAAAGCATTGGCAGTGGTATTGGTGGAAGCAGTGTCATTAGGGACATTTAAGTGACTGCTGGACATGCACATGGACAGCAGTGAATTGAGGGGTGCGTAGATTATGTTATTTTGTTTTAGATTAGGATTAATCCTCGGCACAACATCGTGCGCTGAAGGGCCTGTTCTGTGCAGTACTTTTCTATATTCTATGTTCTAAAAGACTTTAAAACGTGTTATAAAGTATAATGTGTTTGAATCTGAGTGGATTGTTATTATTTAACAATTCTCTGAAATAGAGGTGGCAGCTAAGGCTGGATTTTAGCGGCCAACACAATTGGATGAGAGAACCACAAAGTGAATTACTTTCCATTCCACTCTGGTAGATTGCAACTCTATTGACCTCAATACAAGTGTCTCAGTTAATTTCCACTGGTTGCTTTCCCATTCTTTTAGGAAAGGAGTTGAGTGGCCTGAAGGTCATTCACCAAGAGCAATAAAGGTGATTCTGTTGGAGGGACTTTTCTGATTGAAGATCTGAAACCTGAAGAACATTGAGTGGAAGAATTGCTTATCAAATGCTTTGGTGGAATTTGCATTCAATAAAAATACTTGAAATTGAGAATCTACTGATCACCATGAAACCAATGTGGACATTAGAAAAAACCCATCTGACTCATTAATGTCCTTTAGGGAAGGAAATCTGCCATTCTCATCTGGTCTAGCCTCTGTGTGACCCCAAAGCTACAGATATGTGGTAGATTCTCAACTACCCTCTGAAATGGTCCAGCAAGCCATTCAGTTTTGTCAATAGCTACAAAGTCTCATCAAAGGAATGAGACTCAACAGACTATCTGGCAATGACCTAGGCACAGAAAAGACAACTTCAGAAATAGCCCTGTCCATCCTGCAAAGTCCTCCTTACTAACATCTGAGAGCTAGGGCCATAATTGGGAAAGCTGTTTCGCAGACTGGTCAAGCAACAGAGTGATATGGTCATACTCACCGAGTCAAGACAGTGTTCCAGACACCACCATCAACATTCATCAACATCCATTCTCTCCCACTGTCAGGACAGACCCAGCAGATGTGGTGGCACAGCAGTATAGAGATGGGAGGGAGACCCCTGGGAGTTCTCAACAATTACTTGAACCCCCATGAAGGCTTCAGGTTATCCATGAGCAAGGGAACATCCTACTGATTAATACACAACATCTTCCATCCTCGGCTGAAGAATCAGTACTCCTCCATGTTGAACAACACTTGGAAGAAGCACTGAGGATGGCAAGCGTGCAAACTGTATTCTGGGTGGGAGATTTCAATGTTCACTACCCAAGAGTGGCTTGGCAGCAGCAATACTAATCGGGTTGGTCAGGTCCTACAAGATATAACTGCTGGATTGGGTCTGTGGTGGGTGGTGAAGGAACCAACAAGAGGGAAAAACATATTTGCGTCATACTTATCAATCTGCCAGCTGCAGATGCATCTGTCCACAACATTATTGGTATGAGTAACCATTGCACAGTCTTGTGGAGATGAAGACCTGCCTTTACATGGAGAATAGCCTCCACCGCCTGGTGTGGCACTATCACTGTGCTAAGTGGGACAGACTTTGAACAGATCTAGCAGCTCAAGACTGGGTATCCATGAGATGCTGTGTTCCATCAAAAGCAGCAGAATTGTACTGCAGCACAATCTGTAACCTCATGGCCTGGCATATCCTGCACTCAACCACTACCATCAAGCCAAGAGATTAACCCTGATTCAATGGAGGACATGTCAGGAGTAACATCTAAAAATGGAGTGTCAACCTTATGATGCAATAAAACAGGACTACTTGCATGCAAAACAGTATAAAGAACAACTGATAAGCACACCTAAGTGATCCCACAACTAACGGATCAGATATAAGCTCTGCAGTCCTGCAACATCGAGTCATGAATGGTGGTGGACAGTCAGACAACTCACTAGAGGAAGATTCTCCATAAATATCCCCATCCTCAATGATGGAAGAGCCCAACACATCAGTGCAATAAATAAAGCTGAAGCATTCATAGCAATCTTCAGCCAGAAATGCTGAGTGAATAATTAATCACATCGTCCTCCAATGGTCCCCAGCATCACAAATAATTGGATTCGCTCCATGTGATATCAAGAAATTGTTGGAGAGTACTGATTATTGGAAAGGCGATGGGCTCTGAAAAGATTCCAACAATAGTACTTAAGACTTCGGCTCCAGAATAAAACTTTAAGTTATCTTTAAGTGACTTACAAGAAGTTCTGGGATTTGCATATTAATGATACCTGCAACTCACTTCGGAAAGATGAAAGGTTTAACAATCCAGGTTTGTTCAATATATCATTTCAGTGGCAGGACACTGTAGTGTTTTTCTATAAATTCTGTGTCTAATGATCTTATACACCACAACCACCTGATGAAGGAGCAATGCTCTGAAAGCTAGTGCTTCCAAATAAACCTGTTGCACTAAAACATGGTGTTGTGAGATTTTTAACTTTGTCCAGGTTTGGGTGGATTGGCCATGCTAAGTTAACCATGGTGGCCAGGGATGTGAGGTTATGGTGGATTGGCCATGTTAAATTACCCATAGTATCCAGGGATGTGCAGGCTAAGATGGATTGGCCATGCTAAATTGTCCTGTAGTGCCTAAGGATGCACAGGTTGGGGTGGATTGGCCATGCTAAATTACCCATAGTGCCCAGGAATGTGCAGGTAAGGTGTATTAGTCAGGGGGTAAATTTAGAGCAGAGGGGTATGGGTGTGGGTGGGTTACCCTTCAGAGGGTCAGTGTGGATTCGTTGGGCTGAGTGACCTGCTTCCACATGGTGGGGATTCTCTGAAAAGAAGAGATTTTTGCGAAATGTGCAGGGCAACGCAGGTGCAGTGCTGGCCAGCCCATCAGCCATCCAGAACAGGCACACTGTGGGGGATTGCTGTCAGGTTTGCACCGCCCCCTTCACCTCACCCCCTTGCTCTGCCCCCTTGATCTATTGATGACGTCACAATGCTGAAACGTCCTTGCCAGTTTCAGAGTGAAACTCCCTCCCTCTGGGCATCTCTTCATCCTGGGAGGGACAGAGAGAGGGGAGGGGGAAATCTGCTCATTTGTAGCAACTCGGGTGAATCTAGGGAGGGGGGGAAGTCTGTTCACTTGTAGCAATTGGTGTGAATCCAGGGAGGGAGCAGACTCTGCAAACTCAGTTATACGTCTTAATTACCCGGATGAGGAGAGATTGAAGGATAGAGTAGGGCTTATTCCCTGAATGCCAGAAGTGAAAGATGATCTTATAGACTTTTATAAATTATGAGGGGCATGGATAGGGTCAACAGATATGATCTTTTCCTTGCGATGGGGTAATACTGAACTAAAGGGTAATTGGTTTAGGATGGGGGCGGCGTGGGGGTGGGGGAATGATTTACAAGAGACCTAAGGGGCAACATTTTCATGAAGAGGGAGGTGCATGTATGGAATGAACTACCAGAGGAAATGGTGGAGGCTAGTACAATTACAACATTTAAAAGGCATCTGGATGGGTATATGAATAGGAAGGGTTCAGAGAAATGTGGGCCAAGTGCTGGCAAATGGGACTAGATTAATTTAGGTTATCTGGTCAGCTCGGAAAAGTTTGACCGAAGTGTTTGTTTCTGTGCTGTATATCTCTATGACTCATGGCTTTCCAGATTTGAGGAACTTGAGGTTATTCTCGTTACAGAGAAGAAGGTTGAGAGGTGACTTAGTTGAGACATACAAGATAATCAGATGGTGAGATAGTGAGCCTTTTTCCAAGGATGGGTGATGGATAGCATGAGGGCTCATAGTTTTAAATTTAGTGGTGATAGATACAGGACAGATGTCAGAGGTAGTTCCTTTACTCAGAGAGCAGTAGGGGCATGAAATGCACTACCTGCAACAGTTGTAGAATTGCCAACTTTATGCGCATTTAATTGGTCATTGGATAGGCATATGGACGAGAATGGAATTGTGTAGGATAGATGGGTTTCAGATTGGTTTCACAGGGTGGCACAACGTCAAGGGCCGAAGGGCCTGTACTGCGCTGTAATGTTCTATATTCTACATTCTATGTTCTTGTCAGGGCATTCCAATACAGTTACAACACTGGAATCTGCACAACAATTTCCCAGGTATGTCCTGTACGCAAAAACAGGTCAAATCCAACCTGGCCAATTACTGCCCTATCAGTCCACTCTTGATCATCAGTCAAGTGATGGAAGGTGTCATCAACGAAGCTGTCAAGCAGCACTTACTCAGTGATACCCAATTTGGGTTCAGCCAGGGCCACTCAGCTCTTGACCTCATTTCTGCCTTGATACACACATAGACAAAATAGCCAAATTCCAGAGGTAAGGTGAGAGTGACAGCCCTTGAAATCAAGGCCACACTCAACTAAGTGTGGTATCAAGGAGCCCTAGCAAATCTAGAATCAGTGGGTATGAGAGGGCAAACTCTCCACAGATTACAGTCATACCTGACACATAGGAAGATATTGTGGTTGTTGGAGGTCAGTCGTCTCAGCTCCAGGACATCTCTGCAGGAGTTCCTCCATCCAACCATCATCAGCTGTTTCATCAATGACTTTCCCTCCATCATAATGTCAGAAGTTGGGATGTTTGCTGATGATTGCACAATGTTCAGCACCATTTGAAACTCCTCAGACACTGAAGCAATCCATGTTCAAATGTAATATGATCTGTAAAATTTCCAGGCTTGAGCTAGCAAATAATGTACACCACATAAATGTCAGGTAACAGCCATCTTCAAGAAGAGACAATCTGATCACTGTCCCTTGACATTCAATGGTGTCACCAACACTGAGACTTCCACTATCAACATCCTTGAGGTCATCATTGACTCGGGTCTCAACTCAGCTGGACTCACCATATACTGTGGGTACAATAGCAGGCCAGAGGCTAAGAATCCTGTGGTGAGTAACTAACCAAAGCCTGGTCATCATCCACAAAGCACAAGTCAGGACTGTGATGAAATACTTCCCACTGGCCTAGATGACTGCTGTTCCAACAATGCTCAAGAAATTTGACACTATCCAGGACATACAGCCTGCTTAACTGGCACCATATCCACAAGTGTGCTTCGTCACAGCAGTGTGTGCTATCTATTGCAGAAATTCACTGGAGATTCTTCGACAACGCTTTACAAATCCACAATCACTTCCATCTAGAAGGACAAAGACAGCAGATGTTTGGGAACAGTATCACCTGCATGTCACCCTCCAAACCACTCACCATCCTGACTTTGAAATATATCACTGTTCCTCAGTGTCACTGAGTCAAAATCCTGAAATTGACTCCCTAAGTGCACTGTGGGTGAACCCATAGCACATGGACTGCGATAAATCAAGAAGGCAACTCACTCACCAATTTCTGATGGGCAGCAATAAATGCTGGCCAGCCTGTGTTACCCACAGTCCAAAAGCAAATCAAAAAACTCAGTTCCTTTGAATGATGTTCACAAGGAAGTTCTTCCTTCATTGCTTTGGATGATGTTACTACACTGAAGAACACTCTCATGTTGTTACCCAGCACAATACACTCACTTCCACAAATGCCCATCATCCATCCCATAACCTCGGTCCATCTTCCAGTTGTCTGAGCTGAGATTCCAAGGAGTCATCCATTTTTTCTAGATGGTACTAGCATGAAACCACAGACATGATCTGCTTGGAAACATGGTGTGCAGATGCTAAAGTAGAGATTTCAGCGGGCTTAGGGAATCCATTATGGACTCAGACCTGTAAACCTCTCTCTTGGTTCATCCCGAAGATCGCACTCTTTGGAAGTCTGAAACAAAAAAAACCTCTTACAGACAGATTAGTTTAATTTTAGTCATCCCCTTTATTTACCAATAGCATCACTGTTACAACATAACACTGATACCTATAAGCTAAACTAACTAGATTCTAGTAACCTACGAGAGTAGGCTACCAGCTCTTTAAGTGCCCCAGCAGGCTACTCCGATGTGGCTTCCTTTATAGAAAAGTTCACAAAAACATTGCATGTTCTTAAGTATACAGATAACAGTGAAAGACAATCATTCATAAGGAGAAAACGTTAATTGACAGGTCTGTGTACACTTTACTAATCACTCCTACAGCCCTAAGCCATTCATCAGGTGGGAAGAAACATACTCAGCTGAGTTAGGCACCCGCTAGCGAGACAAACTCCTTTCATAAAGAGGTACCGGTCTGAGCTAATTGGAAAGTTTTTTAGGTATCCTTGCACAGCTCACGAGTCAGATACAATTGTTTTACAAAATGGCTCCTTAGCAAGGAGGGCAAATTTTTGACCATAAAACGGTTTCCTGACACAATGTGCCAGAATCTCTACAATGTTAGGCCTAGAATATTTTCTAAGCTAGGAGCAGACTCCTGCTTTTTAAGCACTGAATCACTCTGTACCTGAGGCTGAGGTGTTACCATGAGGTTGCATTTAAACTGATTCATTAGTCTTTGAATTAAACATGCTTTCTTTTTAGGGTTGTGATTAAAATTTAAATAAGACATAAGGTCTGATTGGTTAGAATTGACAGTGGGGCAGTCTGTAAGGTCTGTAGAATGGTCTGCAAAAACGACAAGTAAGTTAAAGCTTCATCAATATTACCCTTCACAGAGTTTGTATTTAATAACCAGTAATGCTACTCAATATCATCATAAAGTCTCAAAAATGCAATTAAGTTCAATCTATAGCAGGTAAGCATGAAGATCTAATTTTCTACTAGCTTCAACAGTCTCATCATTAAAATTGTCTCTCTCTATCTAGTGTCCTTCTGAACTCTCAAGCCAGGGGCTTGTAAGGCAAGGATGTTTTTCTTTTTGTGTTTGCCCCACTTTCAAGGGGTAATAAGAATTCATTATAATTTACAGGACCTGACCGTCAATTACAAGGCTTTTGATAGTACCGAGTTTTGTCTCAGGGTCGGAATCAAACACTGTCATTAATTTCACAAGAGAATGGCTGTGAATGTTATCACTTAGTGTCCTGTTTACATAAATTCACTGATGTAAAGGCAAATATTCTTAACTGCCTTAGGGCATCCTGTTATCACTTGGTGAGCACAGATATTTTTATCTTCTGCATTCCTTGAGTTCTGCCCTTTTTCTGAGACTTCCTGCCTGTCTATTTTCAAGTGTGCAGCAATTGCGTTCCATAATCCAGCATTACATTTTAGTCTAAATGTTTAAAGACAAGGCTTATGGCAATAAACATTCTTGCAGGGGCAATCCTTTGTCTCTCTATGGTCTCAAAGGAAGAAAGTGTTGAATTGTAGATATTCTGAAAATTTCTAACCTCCGTCTCTTGACAGAATATAGTGTCACTGCTCATCTCTCATCTGCACAGCATTCCATGGAAGATGAGTGACTTCTACACCTTTGCTTGAGGGTTCATGTTGGCTTTTAATTCACATCTGCTGGAGGTTGATCTGATCCTGAGCTTCCAAACACATGTATTTCTCATCTATATTCATCCATAGTTACTTGATGAAGGAGCAGCACTCTGAAAGCTAATACTCCCAAATAAACCTGTTGGACTATAACCTGGTATTGTGTGATGTTTAACTTTGTCCACCCCAGTCCAACACTGGCACCTCCACATTATGTCATCCATTCTTAGTACAACTATGGCGGAAATGAGCAGAGCTGTTGTGGTATTGGGAATGGTTCCAATGAACCCGATGTGGACAACATCAGAAACAAAGTTGCTCCTCGGTAACTCCATTTTTAATTCCACTGTGCATTTATTATTTGGATGACGATGGAAGGTAACAGCAGTCACAGAGTGAGTCACAGATTCAGCCTCTCATTAATGTTTGCCAAACTTCTCATTTCTCTTCTTGGTTGCCCTCCCCTTAACCACTTGGCATTGACTTTCTCATGTTCCCTACTAATCCTTTATTTAACTCCGCTTTACCCCCTATGATCCAGACAGACAACACCATCTTGTCAGACATCGCAGTGCACTGTCCCACCTTGAAGTGACAATGGTAGCCACCATCATTGACCATTCTGCAATACAACTTTTCCTCTCATGTTCTATCAGCTCCCACCCTTTTATTTTGATTTTTCCCCTTCACAATCATTATCCCCTCTGCAATCCAGCTTCAAATAGCAGTTTCACTTGATAGCCTCCTTTTGACTTTCAGTAGACACATCCCATGGACTGACCATGATCCAACCCAATGGTCAACTTCAAGAGACAGCTCCGACTCATGAATAAACAGATTCTTGATTGCAAGCTGTGCCACTTCCAGAATTACTGAGTGGGAGTCAGTATTCTGTGGATCCAGATTTTACCAGCTGGATCTACAGAACTGATCAAGGCCCACTCACCAGACTGTAGAGGCCCCTGATCCTGGACACCACAAATAGCCAACTGACTGTGTCCAAACCCCTGGATGGATTTCAGATGTTACCTTTGATATACTGTGCCAGGCCTCCTTGACTAAAGGCTGTTTCCCTTATCCTGACTGAGGACGAATCCTCTAGACTTTGAGACCTCTTGCTTGAGGTTGAACCGTTGAAAAGGGTGGCACTGGAAAAGCATAGCAGGTAGGGCAGCATCCGAAGAGCAGGAGAGTCGACGTTTCAGGCATACGTCCTGACTCTCCAGCATCTGTAATCCTCACTTCCTCCTAGTGCCTGAAGGCATCTGTAGTGTGGTTGTTATGTTTGTTGCTGCCACACATTACAGGTGATGTATCATAGTGCTTTATGTTATCATTGAATAAGGCCTGAAGTGATGCCCTGACATCCAATGGAACAAGGAAACATGCAATGGATATAATAATTAAGGACAGTTGGGTTGGAATTGGTAGAATAAATATAGGGAGCATGTATCCATATGGGGTTTTATGGAATGTGGCTAACTAAAATTCAACTCACAGTAGCAGCGTGGACTTGAACTCTGTTTGAATACAGTTATCTTTGAGTAAATAACACTGTAGGGCAACATGTCCACTCCTTTGACTGACCTTTGCTGACAACCATGATAAGATGTCTGGCTTTATGTTTGTGCTAAATAGCAAGGCAAAACAGAAGTACTATGAGCCACTAAGTTCTGAATGAAGTGCAAAAAGGCAGAGCAAGGCAGAGATACCAAAGAAAACAAACATGGAGGCCAGAGATGTACCCTGATCCAATCAATGCTGTTCCCTGTGTACAAAGTGTTCTGGCAGCAGCATTGTAATGAAAGGTACTGTTGCCCGTTCAATGTGCAGCATTGAATGGAGAACTATATTGTAAGTGAATCAGAGATGTGCCATGATGATGTCGGTGAGACTGGTATGTGTCCAATGCCATCCTAAATAAAGAGGGACATGGACCTGATGCATTAGGTACTGATGTTCAAGATGGAGACCCAGAGGAGCAAGCAATGAGCTGGATGTGCCAGGCAACTGGTCTGACTCTAAAGTTAGAAATTGTCACTGTCTAGTTTCTTTCCCATGCAAGGGAGCATAGAAAATGCAAATCAATGGGTAGAAGCTAGCTACTAGTGACATGCAAATGCATACAAACACTACTCACTAGCCAGATTCTCGTCTCATTGTTCAAGGCTTGGTTGCAGATGTCAAAATAGCAAATCAAGACTGTTGCACAATCAATTCATCAAGATCAGTGAAGTCATTGAACAACGATGTTTAAATTTAAAGCAGACAGATTAAAACCCACCAATGTTTGTGCTCTTGAGCAATATTTATGGTAACTTCCTCCAAGTTTCAGCTCCAGTTTTATTTCTTACCAATTAACACAAACTATGTCTAACATGAGCTGTATTGTACCAATCCCTTTAATTGTTTATGAACAAGCCAAAAGAGAACAGCAAAAGGTCACTCTGTTAAAGTGCATTGCATTGTCATTTTATGCCAGTCTCAAAGAGCAAAAACAGAAAGTGCTGGAGAAACACAGCAGGTCTGGCTGTATCCGTCAGTAGAAAAACAGGGTTAGCATTTCCAGGCTAATGTTGAAAGGTTGAAACGTTAATTTGAAACAGTAACTCTGTTCTTCTCATGACCGATGCTGCCACACCTGCTATGTTCTTTCGACAATGACTGTTTTTGTTCCAGTTTTTTGGCATTTTCAGCTTTTTGTTTTTATTTTTACCCATCTCAAAGACTTTTCTGGCAGCTGTTTTTGACTGTTGCATCTCCAAAGTTGTTGTAAGTCAATGCCTACTAATGAGCTTGTTCCTTGTAAATGCAGAGAGAGTTTCTTTACTTTGGACCATCGCTGTAATTTACAATATTTTCTTGAGAATAAAATAAAATTGCCCACCCTGTACCAGACTAATCCTCAAGAGTAAAGGCTTTTTTTTAAAGAAGCAGCAAATTCATGAGACCATAATGACTGTAAGGCCATAAGAAATAGGAACAGGAGTAGGCCATTCGGCCCTTTGAGCTTGCTCAGCCATTCAATAAGATCATGGCTGATCTGACATTCCTCACGTCCACTTTCCTGCCCATTCCCTATAACCTCACTAATCAAGAATCTATCTAACTTAGTTTTAATGTATTAACTGACCAGGCAGCTAGGACTAGATTAATTGTGAGAACTAGGAGGCATGTACAAGTTGGGCTGAAGGGCCTGTATCAATGCAGTCAGAGAAATGTTTCCTGTGACGAAGTTTGGTCAACATCTTTCACTCTTTCAATGGATTGTCTGTAACTATTGTGCAATAAACGTTATGGATGTAACAGAAGTTAGAGGGGTGATTTTAAATGAGAGCAGATCTAGACATCTAATTATATTTTGGCACTTTCCCTCTGTTTTTCCTTGTTGCCATATGTTGATTATTGAGGCCTGGCAGATGTACAGAAATACATGGCAGAATTGCTACTTTATCTAGAATGTATTAAACAACAAAGTACTGGCAGGTCTTAAAGTAGTTTTGTGATTTGCCCTCCGAAAGCTAACGAACAGATGCATTTTCAAAATGCCAAATGTACGACATCCGCAGACTCGGGTGAGTGCCTGATATTCTACCCATATGTTCTGTTTGTGGATTTGACGTTTGTGCTGAGCTACAGCTTCTGTTACTTGAGAAACCCTAAGGAATGTTAAGTTCTCGCCTATACAGCTTTCGCTAAATCAACAATCGTCAGCTATTCAGAAAAAAATGCTGTCTTGCTGTGATTTAGAGGGCATGAAATTCATGTGCCTCCGTTCTCCGTTGTAATTCTGTAATTGGAATGACACAAAATTCAACTTCCCACCTTGAGTGACATTTAAATGACCACGGCGATGGGTAGCCCATGGCAATGCCACCATGACTATTTCTGGGAGCCCCATTGGACTTAAATCTCAATCTAGCCAGCTCTGGCTACTACCAGGGCTCCTGGCTTCAGCTGGTGGACAGTTTCTATGGGAAGTCCTCCTGCAGGGCAAATGTGTTGCTTCTGAAAGCTGCCAGCCATTCACCTGAAATACTGGCAACTACCAATACCGCAGCAGGTCTAAGGATGAGGATTTTCACCCAACTCCGGAATGCCAAGTATGTGGAGTATAATTGTGAGGTCCAGACAAGGAAGCCCCAGCAAAGAGAGAGGTCTCAGTGTACAGGGCATGACGTCCTGCTATTCTCTTGGTATCTACCACTGCCCAGGAAGGAGGGATTACTATTCTAGCAGGGCATAGCCATTCTCGTTCATTGTCTGTGCAGCATGCAGCTCTCCCCATCCCCATTGCTGATTGCATACCAGTATTGGGGGCATGAGGAGCTTATATAGCCACCTAAGAGCTGCAGTTGACATCTAGTTTGGAATGTAATTCTTGACCTTTTACCTCCCCAGAATTAATTGTGGGTGGCACGGTGGCACAGTGGTTAGCACTGCTGCCTCACAGCACCTGAGACCTGGGTTCAATTCCCGCCTCAGGCGACTGACTGTGTGGAGTTTGCACATTATCCCCGTATCTGCGTGGGTTTCCTCCGGGTGCTCCGGTTTCCTCCCACAGTCCAAAGATGTGCAGGTCAGGTGAATTGGCCATGCTAAATTGCCCGTAGTGTTAGGTAAGGGGTAAATGTAGGGGTATGGGTGGGTTGCGCTTCGGCGGGTTGGTGTGGACTTGTTGGGCCGAAGGGCCTGTTTCCACACTGTAATGTAATGTAATCTAATCTAATCTAATTGGAGTGAGTTAGGAAAGTGATGAACTCTGCATCCCAAGCCGTCCTATGTCATTATGCTCTCTCCAGTCCCAGTTGTCAACTCAGTACCTGGGTAGATGTGGATAGAGCATTTAATTCCTCCTCTCAGGTGTGCAATTCTAACACGGCCAAGAGTGACTCCAGTTCCGCCAGTCTCCAGTTCAGTCTGACTATTCCTGGTATGTTCTCGAGGGATGAGTAGCATTCTCAAGAAACGCTTCATGGAGACTTGCCTTCTTACAAGCACTATCTTAGAAAATTTAACAATGCACTGCCACTTGCTGGTTAATTGCTTTCCACATCCCAGTGCTAATTATATATTTATTGTATTTCATTCTTTGCAGTTCATGAGCATTAGTTGGGAAATTAAAAATGGTCCTACAAATAAGGATCAGAAAAAAACTATGCTGCTCGTATTAGGAAGTTCATGTTTGTACTGTTCATCTCTGTAAACAAAAGCTTGTAATGTTAAAGGTTAGATTCCAGTTTTAACCTTCAATGTCTGTCTTTGTAGATTAGAACACTCAATGAGAGATAATGGAAGGGGAGGGCATCGAGATGAAGTGACATGATCCTAGACTTACCAGATCATTGAGGGGTACAGCCAAGATGGAAGCCATGCTTCTGGTGAGGGTGGGGGTATGTGCAGAAAATATTGAGATTAACCTGTGAATGGAGTAGGAGCAGGTAGCTGGTGTTGTGAATGGCCACTGTGTGACATTGGTACCTTGTGCAACACTACCACAAAAAGACTGAGTGACCCCTCCTGTGTGGTCAGAATTCTGGTATAATAGAATACATAATTGATGACTGTAGTGATTGTAATGAGGTCAGTCAGGTGGACCACGTAAAGCATGAATTCCCTGATTGGGACTGTTAACCTGTCATCAGCTGAAGAAAGCATTGCGGAGATGTAAGAAGCCATATGTAAGGAGAGAGGTCTTAGAGATGACACTAGAGAACTGCATTCAGAAACCTCATGTACAGATGTAAAATAAAAAAAGGTGCAGCACGGAAGAGAATCAGACAGCCTTACCTAGGATAAGGATAAACTTCGGGATGTAAGAAACTGAGAGGTCACCCAGTAAAGCCAACAGCCTCTAAGGATAAAAGTGTAGGTGCTAACAGCACAGAGATACTAAGGAGAAGTGTCTAACTATGCTAGCAGTGATATTTGCATGAAACATAAGATAAATCACAAATGAGGGAGTATATCTGCACATTATATCTTTCATTCACCAGACCACACATTCCTCATTCAGCTTAATCCACCACATTCCCATGACTTACCCAGCATAATGCAATGACACTCAGGACTCATCCCTAACAGTCTCATTAAAGCTATACATTTTACAATCATGGAGGTCACGCACATGCCTCTCCTGGCCTTCACAAATCATTATACTGCCATATTTGGCCTATCATCCAAGCACTGATTCAGTCACTGAAAATCTCTTCTGCAGGAGAAGGTGGCTCAAACAAACAGTCGAGGCAGTCCATGGATAGAAAACCACCAAGGATACATTCATTTAGTATAACTCTCTCATCCTCTATACTTCCCCTGTGCCTGATGAAAATTGAAGCATTATGGCAAACTATTCCATTATTTCTACTTGCACCTCCTTTAGCAACCTGTATGGAAGCTATCTGGACCAGAGGTATTATCCATTCTAAACTTTCCAGTACATAGTTCCAATAATTATTTCTGTCTCATGCATTGCCTCTACCACCTTTACTTTCACCAAGATATTATTAGTCAAACCAATACAAAACTCTCGTTGAGTATTCTAGCCTTTATATTTGTGCCTCTAAGCAAATTTCATCCTCTATGTCCCCAAAATGTCTCACCCCATGGTATCTGCTTACTATTTTAATGCTGGTAGCAAATTTTATGATTTAGATTTGATTTCCCTTTTATATTAAATGTTACTTTAAATATCTTTTCTCTCTGTCCTGGTTGTATTTCCTTTACAATTCTTCGACTAACACACTGGGTAGGTCTAATGGAGCTGAGTGGACCATTGGCTCCAACCCCTCGTCTTCCCTTTCTTGAGGCTATGATCAGTTGAATCCTAGAGTGTTCTTATTCAGCTCAGTTTCTCCTTCATTGTTGAACACTGCTGCCAAATTCAAATCTACCTCAATGTTATAGCCTCAGAAACAGATGTCCTCAGAAGCTAGCAGGGATGATTCTATAATGGTCATCTCACTGAACTAGTAATCCAGAGGGCCATGCTTAAGCTAATAATCTGGGGCCATGACTTCACATCTCACCATGACCACTATTTGAATATAAATTAAATGAATAAATCCAAAATATAAAGTTAGCTTTAGTAATAGCAACATGAGAATTTCAGAATTGAAAAAGGGTCACCTTTTGAAAAAGGACTCGAAACATGTTTTTCTCTCCTCAGATACTGCCAGACCTGGTGATTCCGCTAGCAATTTATGCTTGTGTTTCAGATTTCCAACATTCACATATCATTGCTTTATTTGCAACTCACACAAGGTAAACAGCTTTCCATTCTCACTCCAGAACGGTTGCAGTCACCTGCTCTCTGACACATACCGGTTTAAAATCAGGGCTCCAAAAGTTGATTATTTTTTAAAAATCATATGCATAGAAAAAGCCCACTCTCACAAGCTCAAATTCCAAACTCCAAAACAAATGATACTTACCACTCACCTTACCTGAAATGCCCTATCTGTGTCTCCGCAATGATCTTATATTGAAGACTTTCTCAATGAAGCAGGTAAGTTTGTCAGCCAGGCTGGCCCACAGGCTGCAATCCCTCTTGTCGAGAATACCCATTACTGTCTGGAAATTATCTTCCTCTGCCTCCCAATTAATATTACAATGTTGGCCTTGACTGGGTATTTCTCTTCCTGGATGGTTGAGTTGAGGTATAAACTGCACTCATCCATTCTGAACATGTGCTCTTTGCAGCAGTTGTCAGCATGTATCACTGTTTTTCTGAAGCATGCAATTGTATTCGGTTTTTATGTTCCCAAAACACATCAAGACAAACTAGACACTACTTTCTGAAGTATTATTTGAGGTAAATTTCTCAATTCAACCTTCCTTTTGATTAGAAAATGCTCAATTTTATCTTTAAAACAACAAAATGATAAACAGTAACTATTGTTTTTGTTAAGATGTAGTTAAAATATTGCAGATCAGGAAAGTTTTTCAATTCCTTTGTTAAAAGGTTAAAGATAAATTCAATTTTATTCTGACAAATGATTCAGACTTTTCAAAATAGAACAAGAACATAGAACGTTACAGCGCAGTACAGGCCCTTCGGCTCTCGATGTTAATTTTGGATTTTGCATGACTGAGTGCCATTGTGTTGGTCGTGGTCTTTGTTGTTTTAATTGTGAATCCAAATTTTGTTAAAAGTTTAACTGCAGTAGGTCAACAGGCTTGACCCTGACAGTGCCACCAGACTTCAGGAGAGTTTAGATTCTACTGAAGTCAGTTCCTAAATTAAACATTGATAATGTAGAATTTGTGTTTTACCAAGTCTATTGCCAGAGGTATCATGAGGGGCATAGATAAAGTAAATAGCAAAGATCTTTTCCCAATGGTGAAGGGATTCAAAATTAGAGGGCATATTTTTAAGGTGAGAGGAAAAAGATTTAGAATACACCTGAGGGAAAACTTTTTGTTTGTATGTGGAACGAACTGCCAGAGGAAGAAGTGGATGCAGGTACAGTTATAATACTTAAAAGACATTTAGGGAAGTCCATGAATACAAAAGGGAGGGATATGGGCCAAAGACAGACAAATGGGACTAGGTTAGTCTGGGAAACATGGATGAGTTGCACTGAAGGGTCTGCTTCTGTGCTGTATGACTCAATGACGCTATGACTCTATGAGATGCATAGATCTAATAATGTTAAGAAAGTGGTGGAATCTTGGGAATATGTGAAGGAACTGTGATTTAGTTTATAAGCAGCACAGTGTTAGCTAACAATGTACAGACACCTGCTAAACTATGTTTGAGGCACTTAAAAAAACAATAACTTGCTCATTGACATTCAGTGTCAGATCTGTCAGGATCACTTGACTCCTGACTTCATTACAGACTTGATCCAAACAGATGAGAGTTACTGCTCTTGACAACACGATTATGTTTGATTGAGCATGGCATCAAGGAGCCCTAGAAAAACTGGACTCAATAGGAATTGGGGGAAAGCTGTCTGCTGATTGGAGTTGAGGCTAGCATGAAGGAAGATGGTTGTGGCTGTTTTAGGTCAATCATCTCAGCTACAGGACATCACAACATTAGTTCCTCAAGGTAATGTCAGGCTTATCTATTCTCAGAAACTTCATCAGTCAGCTGCCTTAGATCAGAAGTGTGGATGTACTCAACTGCACAATGTTAAGCACCATTCATGATTGCTCACACACTAAGGCAATGCATGTCTGTAAGTGGCAAGACCTCGACATCAATATCTTGAATACAGAATATTACTCATATTTCCCTATCCTCTAGAGGAAAACATTGAACTGTATAACAAAAAATAAAATTGGATCCAAATTACATGGGATTTGATTGTGTAATTTCGAACTGTCACTCACAGTTGACTGTTTTGGAGTAGGTTGAGAGCACAGGAGGCTTTTCCTACCCTGACTAGCTGGTTTGACATCAGACAATAAAAGCAACACAATGCTGCAAAAAGACCAGTTAACCATGCATCACCATCAGTAAATGAGGCCATTTTTTGAATAGGCTAGTTCATCAACTTAATCAGCACCCATCTTATCAGCTTAGCCTTTCACACCTTCTAGCATTATTATAGTATGGACTTTTTACATGATGCAGTGCAGCAGGTTTCTTTGATAGTACCTTGCAAAAACAACACCTCTATTAACTCAAAGATCAATGGTAGCAGGTCCACAGGGTCCCTGTCACCTGTAACTATTCTCGCAAAGTGATACACCATCCTGACTTGGTCATATGTTGTATTCACTGGAATCAAAGTTTTAGATTTTTGTAACAATCAGCATGCACTTCATCTCCCATACAGGACTTTTACAAGAGCAAAGACACATCAATTCCTTTTCTAGGGGTGCTATGATTAGGAAAAAGTGTTAGTTTTGCTAGTAAAACTAGCCATCTTAAAGATACAGCATGCAATAACTGGAGATAGCATATCATGTGGTGGCATGCACAAGTCAATTGTTTTCATCTGCAGGTTACCACCAATAATACCACTTTAATTTATGATTTGGTGAACTGAGCATAAATTAGATATCATTACATGTAAAATCTGTCATAAACATGCACTTTAGAATGTACTTTTAATTTAAATGCTTCTGCTTTAAAAATGTTCTTTAAATACTTATGAGTGTTTACTAGGGTGCATTGTGATTAGTATAAAAATATGTCATTTATGAGAAAATGTAAATATTTAAAATGATTGCCTGGTCCACCAAACACACGTAACCTAACTGTAAGAATTTAAATTATTTTAAAAAATAACTATATGATATCATTTATTAATATATTCAAGTATAGTAAATAATAAACCAATGTAAGTAGTATATTGGAAATAGCATTTTTAAAAGCATTTAAAACACGCATACTCATTTCCTGGGCTTGCAAAGATCTATTTTTTTAGAACCTTCTCGAGTTACCACGTCCAAACTGACAGAATTAGTAAAATCTAGCAATAATGATGGATTCAATGTAACGGATCTGTCCAGATTTGTAGGCAGGGAAATCTTCAAATATGATTTTATTGTGCAAGAAAGAAAGCTGAAAAGAATTGTAGAAACTTGTTTTATGTTGCACGTAATTTCAGTTGGAAATGTTGCAACCGTTTGTTGATTTCAGCAACTAACGCTGAGAAACTTAACACCAAAGAGTGGAAGCCCTGTGATTTTAGCTTCTGTCTGTCTGTGTCTTACAGAATAAAATTGAATGTAAATAAAGGCAGTCCAAAATGTTTAACTGAACATTAATTTCGCGAAATCAGTTTATTTTAAAATGCCTAGTAACTAATAAATTGATTTTTTTTACTTAGCAGTTACTAAGCTTCACTAATCTAAATAAAGTGCAATCATATGTAAATTTGTGAATTATAAAAGTGGATTGTTTTATAACTGATTTCTTAATGCTAAAGGCAGAGGTGTTTCTAACTTTGCATTACTTAAAATAAGAGCCTTGGTATGCAGTTTGCGAGAATCATTAAAGACACATTACATGTTATATAGTGTCTAGACATTAAGCAAAATCCGCTCATCTCAGCTGAAGTAAGTCTAAAACTTGGACTAGTAACCCATAAAGTGCTAGAAAAGATATGCAGTGTTTTGAAGGTCAATTATCCATTTGAGTGTTGAACAGATCCGAGCAGATTAGAATAACATTTTATCTGCCTTAGATGTCTTTTGGTGGATATCTTGAAGTAGATCAACTCAATACCTGCCAAGGATTGTTCTAGCTACCTTCAACCACAGCCTGAAAGATAGGAGAGAGGAGTTGGAACAAAAGGATATAATCAAGAAAGTACCAACTCCTACTGACTGGTTTAGCAGCACAGTAGCAGTGAAAATGTCTGGAAAGCTGAGGGTTTGTGTGGATCTGAAGGATCTCAATCAATCTGAAGATATTGTTCCAGAGATGTAGAGGAAAGGATAGCAAAGATGATTCTCGATAGGAGTGAAAGAGACAGGGTAGCTGTCATGGGGGACTTCAACTTTTCAAATATTGACTGGGAACACTATAGTACGAGTACTATAGATGGGTCAGTTTTTGTCTAGTGTGTGCAGGAGGGCTTCCTGACACAGTATGTAGACAGACCAACAAGGGGTGAAGCCACATTAGATCTGGTACTGTGTAACGAGCCCAGCCAGGTGTTAGACTTGGAAGTAGGTGAGCACTTTGGTGATAGCGATCACAATTCTGTTATGTTTATTTTAGTGATAGAAAGAGATAGGTGTATACCACTGGACAAGAGTTACAGCTGGGGGAAAGGCAATTACGATGCGAT
>NC_057729.1:11465143-11474904 GCF_004010195.1 Chiloscyllium plagiosum
GTTCACAAGGAAGAGGTATTAGAAATCCTGTAGAGTGTGAAAATAGATAAGTCCCCTGGGCCAGATGGGATTTATCCTAGGATCCTCTGGGAAGCCAGGGAAGAGATTGCCGAGCCTTTGACATTGATCTTTAAATCATCATTGTCTACAGGAATAGTGCCACAAGACCGGAGAATAGCAAATGTGGTTCCTCTGTTCAAGAAGGGGAGTAGAGACAACCAGTGAGCCTTACTTTAGTTATTGGTAAAGTGTTGGAAAAGGTTATAAGAGATAGGATTTATAATCATCTAGAAAAGAATAATTTGATTAGGGATAGTCAGGGTAGGTCGTACCTCACAAACCTTATTGAGTTCTTTGAGAAGGTGACCAAACAGGTAGATGAGAGTAAACCGGTTGATGTGGTGTATATGGATTTCAGCAAAGCGTTCAATAAGGTTAACCCAATGTAGGTTATTGTACAAAATGCAGAGGAATGGGAATGTGGGGGTTTGAATCAGTAATTGGCTTGCTGAAAGAAGACAGAGGGTGGTGGTTGATGGGAAATGTTCATCCTGGAGTCCAGTTACTAACGGCGTACTGCAAGGTTGGTGCTGGGTCCACTGCTGTTCATCATTTTTATAAATGACCTGGATGAGGGCGTAGAAGGGTGGGTTAGTAAATTTGCAGACGACACTAAGGTCAGTGGAGTTGTGGATAGTGACAGGATGTTGCAGGTTACAGAGAGACATAGATAAGCTGCAGAGTTGGGCTGAGAGGTGGCAAATGGAGTTTAATGCGAACAAGTCCAAAGATGTGCACGTCAAGTGAATTGGCCATGCTAAAATTGCCCGTAGTGTTAGGTAAAAGGGTAAATGTAGGGGAATGGGTGGGTTACGCTTCGGCGGGTCAGTGTGGACTTGTTGGGCCGAAGGGCCTGTTTCCACACTGTAAGTAATCTAATCTAATCTAAAATAAAGGTGTGTGGTGATTCACTTTGGTCAGAGTAACCGGAATGCAAAGTACTGGGCTAATGGTAAGATTCTTGGTACCATAGATGAGCAGAGAGATCTCGGTGTCCAGGTACACCTTGAAAGTTGCCACCCAGGTTGACAGGGTTGCTAAGAAGGCATACAGTGTTTTAGCTTTTATTAATAGAGGGATCGAGTTCCGGGACCATGAGGTTATGCTACAGCTGTACAAAACTCTGGTGCGGCCGCACTTGGAGTATTGTGTACAGTTCTAGTCACCACATTGTAAGAAGGATGTGAAAGCTTGGAAAGGGTGCAGAGGAGATTTACTAGGATGTTGCCTGGTATGGAAGGGAGGTCTTACAAGGAAAGGCTGAGGGACTTGAGGCTGTTTTTGTTGGAGAGAAGGTTGAGAGGTGACTTAATAGAGACATATAAGATAATTAGAGGGTTAGATAGGGTGGACAGTGAGAGTCTTTTTCCAAGTATGGTGACGGCAAGCACGAGGGGGCATAGCTTTAAATTGAGGGGTGATAGATATAGGACAGACGTCAGAGGTGGTTTCTTTACTCAGAGAGTAGTAAGGGTATGGAATGCTTTGCCTGCAACGGTAGTAGATTCACCAACTTTAAGTGCATTTAAGTCGTCATTGGACAAACATATGGACGTACATGGAATAGTGTAGGCTAGATGGGCTTCAGATTGGTATGACTGGTCGGTGCAACATCGAGGGCCGAAGGGCCTGTACTGCGCTGTAATGTTCTATGTTCTATGTTCTATATTCCACTGTGTCATGCCAACCATTCAAAAGGTCCTGCCATAATTTGCCAAGGCAAAAGTATTTACAACTTGATGCAAGAGATGTTTATGGCAAGTGAAGTTGGATGAAAACAGCATTCCTTTAACTCTGCTCTGAATGCCATTCAGGAGATATGGATGTTTGTGTGTGCTGACTGATGTTTCAATCGTTCCAGAGAAGTATCAATGCAGATAACATAAGATAATCAGTGAGTATCACAGAGCAGAAGCTATTGTGAATGATTTGTTGGTCTATGAAGATGCAATGAACTAAATCATTATTCATCACAATCAGAATCTAGTTCGTCTGCCAGATGAATCTAAGGGCACATCAGAAAAAATGCTTTGAGTTGACAGTGAAGGATTTTGTCCAGATCCTGATAAGGTGAGGGCTTTGGTAACCAACAGATATGAAAGCACCAATGATTTACTGAATTTGTGAAACATTTATCAAAAATCCAGCCTGATTTGTGATCAGAGTGAGAATATATAAGAAAGCTCACTGCTAAGGATGTGTAATGGTATTGGAACAAGGAGCAGATTTCACTTGAATCAAACAACTCATTATAATAACAACAAGTGTTGAAGTGCTATTTTATCAATGAGGAAGTCATCTCATAATGTGATGTTAGTGAGATAGGATTTGGAACAAGCCGAATGTAGAATCCAGGGTATTAATGCAAACCAAATGATTCTATGTTCAGATTGAGAAAGAGTGCTGACTGTAGTCTTTGGTTATGAATATCTTAGTCATTACCATTTTGAGAGGTGTAAAGGATCAGTGGAGTTCAACCATAAGCCACTCAAATCTTCCTCAAAATGCTTCTATCTGCTTCAATGCATCTGCAAGGAGTGTTACTTTTTTTTTAACAGAAATACAATGTAGATGCAAAATACAAGTAACTGAGTAATGTGAGGAGCAGCATGAAGACTGGGACAACACTACTATCATAGGGCAAGCCAGACAGAGAACAGCCAGGGAATTCCTAGAGGCATGGCATTCATCCACAAACTCCATCAACAAACACATCGACCTGGACCCAATATACCAACCACTACAGTGGACAGCTGAAACTGACAACCGGAAGCGGCAGGGACAGACTGGAGGAAACATCAAAGAAGCGCTTCGCAGGAGGCTCCCAAGCACTGATGATGTCGCCTAGCCATGGGACGAAACGTTTGCAACAAAAACTTCCAGCTCGGCGAACAGAACCACAACAACGAGCACCCGAGCTACAAATCTTCGCACAAACTTTGAGCAGCATTCCCTATGAAGAAAATTGAAATCACTAAGACACAGTGTGAAGTCTTCCATAGTAGATGAGAAGCAAAGTAGATGCTCTGGAAATTATCAAGCAGTGAGACATTGAAATCTGGCAGACAAGCATCTTGGCCAATAAAAATGCAACCCGACAAGATGCGACTGAGCATGTGCTGCAGGAGGGGCCAATGAATGGATAGCCTGAAAGTATCAAGCCCCGCTACAGAGAATACTGAACAGACAAAAAAAGAGATCACAGTCCAAGATTGCATCTTGTACAAAGGAAATAGACATGTTATCACTAAGAATATGAGAAAAAAGAAGCCCAACCTTGAAGGCTAGCAAGGAGTTGAGCCTAATCTGGAGAAGGAAAGGGAAGTGACCTAAGAGTCCCCAATGAGTAATGAGATTAAGGACTACATCTGCCAGTGCACTGCTTATAATGAATACCAAGTCAAGCAAGCCAAAGAACTGCTGATTAATCTCTGACATCCCAGATAGACCATGAATGAAGCTTGGAGATCTCTTCAATCTCACTGGAACTGATTATCTCATCATTGTCAACTAATATCTTAAGTATTGGGAGTCAGACCAGTTGACATCTTTGACTACCAGTGGAATTATATGTTGTCTGTGCTTTGGATGCCTCAATGAGTTTATCTACGAACAAAACTTTATCCAAGTGCTCTTGTTGATGCGGTGGACAAAGGGACACAGAATTAATTTTGTGGTTCAATTTGATTTTATTATCAAAATATTCCTTCTGAAAAATACCATTTCCAAAATTCCCATGATATTTACTCTCGCCCTATCTACCTGAGAAAGGATATAACCCAGAATGATCCACATATTTGAGTTCGGCCATTGGAGTATCCTTCTTCTCCAACATAGGGCTGGCTGTTTTCCATGCAGATGGATCTTACAAGTCAGGGTGTATCTTCTCTCACTTTTTCTCTCTCTCTCTTTCTCTAGCTAATCAATGATCCACTACTGGGCCATGTCAAGTATTGACTGAGCTATCACTGACAGGCTAGTGCCCAAGTGTATGTTCTTATCCCCTTGCTCCTGACCTTCCAAAATAATTTGTGGCCTTTGGCCATGGGCTAATGAGTTGGATCCAAATCATCCAAAGGAGTCAAGCCAATGCACTTCAATATTGCCATGCTGGGGAGTGTAAAGTGCACATACTTAGGCAGTCAAGGTGCCAGAACATCTGATCGATACTTCTCCAATACACACCCCTAGGTTAGTTGTAATGGGATCCCCTTGAACCTTTATAATCTTTTTGACCTTGTTTCCACTGTTCTCTGTAACCAATAGCTGCAGTCTGCTGTTAATTTAGTTTGGCAATTTTCTGCCAGGCCTGATTCCTCTGGCTGAGTCAATTCCGAATGTCCAATTGTTTTGACCATGGTCACTTGACCACGTTTAGAATGCCTGAAAGTTAGATTTCAATCATTACAGCATCCCAGACACTGTGATGAATGGAAATGACATTCAATTCACAAGTGAAAAATTCAGACATTTCATAAATGATTGGAAAATCAAAGATCTTGTTACACCTCAACACAGTCCACAGTCAAATGAAAACACTGAGGCTACAGTGAAAATTGCCAAAAAGATCAAAAAGAATTGAATTAATCCAATATAGATTTAAGCAAGAATATCCTTGAAATGCACACTCTGAAACCATGGAAAGTAGTCCAGTGCAAAGAATAATGACACTGTGCACTGAACTAGCAAGATAAAGAAACTCAAAGCAGTAACAGACGTACATGACAAACTCAAGGTGAAATGACAGAAAGGCAAGTTACACTTGGATAGAACAGCCAAGTCAGTGATAGAGTTGGAGAACCAGGCAGAGTGCAAATGTTCTATGCTCTCAACAAAATATCATCCTACGTGGCAGGTTAGGACCTGTGTACAACTGTGTCACTTTGATCACACATGGTGAATGTTAAGGACTCAATATATCATTCAGATATCTACAAACCGCTAGAGAAGTCTCTCCCACCACTGCAGGCAGTGGATCTAGAAGAAATGAGTTTACTGCCTGCCACAAAGTACAGAATGACCATCAGTTCTGAAGGTCCACTTGTTCCCCAGCAACAGAAATGGATAAGTGCCAATAGTTATCTTCCCAACAGCAGTCATCCCACCATGAAAACAACACCCCCTCGAAAGGAAAGTAAGCAGATACAGGAGAATATCAACAATAATGCACATGAACAATTGGGAGACCTACTCCATGTAATGTAAGACTGCATGCGCATTGCAGAGACTGAAGAAAGTGGAACTGACGTGACATTGTTTGTTAATGAATGATAATTTTCTTTGTGGTAATATGTTTCGACAATTTGCATAATTTATATCTGCAAATTATAGTGCTTATTTTTTTAATGAAATGCAAGATTTTTGGAAAAGGGCAATTGCATACTTACTGTACTTACTGCCTTGCTCTAAGTGCCTTTGCTTACAGTCTCTGCTAGCAGCCACTAAAGATATATCACTTGTCTGTGTTGCACATTAATGCCTAGGTCTTTTAAATAAGTGCCAAGGAACAGCTCCTCATTTTTTCTGCATCTGGCTTTTGTATTATATTCCTAGGACAGACAAATAGGTCACAGAATAGTGATATTCATTGCAGATCTCAACAATTTGAAATGTGTTTGTTTAGTTGCGTCTTCTGAACTAAAGATCCTTTCTCATAAAACATGTCCTAACTGAGCACTCTGCCAGAAAATGGATCAATGTCGTTGCTAGTCCAGGTATCAAATGGGTTTGTCGGTTCCAATACCTCACCCATTGCATTAGTGAGTGATGCCATTTCTGGGCACCTTCCTACTGTCAAACTGTGGTGATGAAAATGCCACATTATTTTAACAAGTAGAAACTGCTAGCTGGCAGATGGTAGAACTTTACCTTTAAGTTAGAAGCTTGTGAGTTCAAGCAGATAATTCAAGCAGATACACTTGGAAAGTGCTGCACCACTGGAGGTGTGATTTTTCTGACTTTGTTTCTTTTTATTCGTACATGGCAGGCTGGAGTCAGTGGCAAGGCTGGCATTTATTGCCTTTGAAGTGCTAAACTGTACATGCATCAACCCTTTCAAAACCATTTCAAAATTATATTTTCACCAGGGGTATAGGGCATTTCACTTTCTCGCCAATATTTATTCCTCAACAAGCATTAAGTGTAGATTGATGAGCTGGCCATTTAACTCATTGCTTTGTGTGAGATTTTTCCGTGCAAAGATTGGCTGGCATGTTTCCGATACTATAACAGTAACTGCTGTCTTAAATTGTTAAAGGTGTTAAATGGGTTCAAGCATGTACGGAGGAACCTTGATTATCCAAAGGTCACTGACTGGGAGTATTTTGTTCGGTTTATCGAATGCTGGGTAACATAGTTTAGCCAAGCATCGGGACTTTGCGATCTTGCTGGAAAATCCGATATTCGGAAAATCAAAGTTCTTCTGTAGCTTCTTTTTATGAGTCCAAAAGGTTATTTTCGCATTCGTAAAGCAAAATTTGATTGCTGCTGTCTGGCATTAAGGCTGTGTCTTTTTACTTTAGCTTTCTCTATCCTTAAATGTGGACTGAAATGGACAAAGAACTGCTTTAAAGCCAGCGATTGTTGAAAGATTACTGTATGTCTTTGAAAGCTGGTTCAAGCAGTAGCAGGAGAAAGTGCAAACAATGCTACGTATATCCGGCAACAAGTAGCCAATTGGTCAGTGAGCTCGTGACCAGATATTGATGATAGAAACCTTCTGCCTGACAACAACTACGTGATTGGTTCTCAGGTAACTGAATGTCTTGCGGCTATGAACAAGATAGGGAGGAGTCATCAGATCTCCATCAGTTCAGGGGTCTCTCAGTTTTCTGCAGTAAATGCAGCTTTTATCTTGAAGATAAACAGTTGCTGTAAGCTGTGACCATTGTTAATAAGTTATAAGCCTATTTAAACGTCCCCCTATCAACACAGGCTCCTGAAAACTATAGAAGCAGCCAGGAAAGGAAACTGGGAAATAGTGTACTGATCAGTACCAGAAGTATGTCAGCAACTCCATGAATATGAGCAATTTTGTGGACAAGAGTCTTGCCAGTCTTTCACTCAACCTATAACACCTCTGTTGTTTTTTTATCCTTGTCTGTATTAATCTCTGTCTGTTCATAAAGGTGAGTTTATAAGGGGATTAATTAATTAGTTATATTAATTGACAGAGCTTTCCACAGATGGTTCATAACTCTTTGCCTGTAACTTGGCTCTATTTACCTGTATTGCATAATAATTCTTGTTCAGTATAGAACCATACCTATGCGTTCTATCAACCTGAGTCGAAAAGACAGATAAATTGGGGTAATCTACGTACTTTTAAAAATCTTTAAATGTTGTGATAAGTCTGGGAATAGAGAGATTTACTTTCTGGTGTGCTAACCCAGTGAGGCTGAACACTATTATTTGCTTTGCCCAGAATTTGCAGTTCATTCCTGGGCGCTCCACGGGAGATGGATTGCTGTGCAGAATAGAATGATTCTGTCACAAAAGACAACAGGGAGATTATGTTTCTGTTGTCAAGCATCATGTGGAATTAAAACTACCAACTGATCATGCAAACTTGTGCTTGTGACATCAAGACCTCATTTGACTGAATGTGACACCAAGGAGTCCTATTAAATCTAGAATTAATGAGAATAAGGAGGGCTGATGGAGTTATGCCTGAGACAAAGGAAGATGTCTGTAGTTGATGGAGGTCAGTCACCTCAGTTCAGGGACTTATTGGAAGCTACAGTGAACATCTCCTGTTTGCTGAGTTTTCACTTGATTTTTTTCCCTCTCTCTGCAGCTGGGTTGCATGTGAGAAAATCTGATTTCTGAATATTACTTTATGGGATGTTACTATATTGGAATAGTTAATTAATAATTGTTACTGTATCTATTATTCTGTTAAGTTTTCCAGTAGAATTAAGTTATTCCAAGTTCTTCGTTCTTTTGTTGTATTTTAACTATAATGTGTTTTACTTAACATCAAATAGTTTGACCAGTCAAATTGCACAATATTTTATATTTGCCTTTAAAATAAGAAAAAGTTAGGGGCTCGGCTACCTTCTTAAAATATTCTGAGAAGGCCTGATCTAGTCCAAAACATTGACAAAATTTGCAATTCCTCAGATTCTGAAACATTCCATCTTTAAATACAAGATCTAGACAATATCCAGACATGTAACATTCTTAGATTAGATTACTTACAGTGTGGAAACAGGCCCTTCGGCCCAACAAGTCCACACCGACCCGCCGAAGCGCAAGTGAAGTCCAAGTTCATCCCCTGTGGTTGGAGGGTTCCCAGTCGGAAGATCCAGACATGTAACATTCAAACCACACAAATACCAAGTAATGACCACCTCCAACAAGAGAGATTCTAACCATCACTATTTGATATTTAATGGCATTACGATCACTGAAATCTCCATTATCAATATCTGGGGAATTGTCAGTAAACAGAAACCAAGCTGGACATGCTGTATAAGACTAGAAGAGTGACTACAAGAACAGGTAAAAGGTTAGGAATCCCTGCAGTTAGTAACTCACCTGCAACTCCTGAAAGCCTGTCCACCAACTACAAGGCACAAGTCAAGAGTATGATGGAATACTCCCCACTTGCCTGGTTGAGTGCATCTCCAACAACACTAAAGAGGCTTGACACCATCAAGGACAAAGCACCTGTTTGAATAGTACAGTATCCACAAATCTTCACACCCTCCACCACCAATGCTCAATAGAAGCAGTGTGTACCATCTACAAGATGCACAGAAGGAATTCACTAAAGGCTCCTTTGGCAACACTTTCCAAACCCACAATCACCTCCATCTAGACAGACGAGATACATTGGAACACCACTACCTGCAAGATCCCCTCTCAGCCACTCAGCATCCTGACTTGCAAATCTATTACTGTTCCTTCACTGTTGCTGACTCAAAATCCTGGAAATCCCTCTCTAATGGCAGCGTTGGTCTACCTACAGCATGTAGCCTATAGCTGTTCAAGAAGGCAGCTCACCACATTCTCAGGGTGACTAAGGACAAGCATTAAACGTTGTTCCAGTCAGCAATACTCGTGTTCTATGAATGATTAAAACAGATTCACACAGAAAACCACTGAGTAATGTATGGGCCTTCCTTTTGCCTCTGTAAAATGAGGGGGCCGGTGAATCAGTAGAACATAGAACATAGAACAATACAGCACAGAACAGGCCCTTCGGCCCATGATGTTGTGCCGAACATTGTCCGAGCTTAAGCACCTAACCACGTACCTATCCAATTGCCGCTTAAAGGTCACCAATGATTCTGACTCTGCCATTCCCACAGGCAGCACATTCCATGCCCCCACCACTCTCTGGGTAAAGAACCTACCCCTGACATCCCCCCTATACCTTCCACCCTTCACCTTAAATTTATGTCCCCTTGTAACACTCTGTTGTACCCAGGGAAAAAGTCTGACTGTCTACTCTATCTATTCCCCTGATCACCTTATAAACATCTATCAAGTCACCCCTCATCCTTCGCCGTTCCAATGAGAAAAGGCCTAGCACTCTCAACCTATCCTCGTACGACCTATTCTCCATTCCAGGCAACATCCTGGTAAATCTCCTCTGCACCCTCTCCAAAGCTTCCACACCTTTCCTAAAGTGAGGCGACCAGAAATGCACACAGTACTCCAAATGTGGCCTAACCAAAGTCCTGTACAATTGCAAC
>NC_057729.1:11478329-11546420 GCF_004010195.1 Chiloscyllium plagiosum
TGTGCCAGAGACCCGGTCACTGCAGCTTACCTCTGCTAGGCCGTCCCCCCCAACAGTATCCAAAGCGGTATACTATTGTTGAGGAGAAAGACCACAGGGGATCCCTGCACTGCCTGCTTCCTCCCCTTCCCACCTCTAACTGTTACCCAGCTACCTCTGTTCTCTGGCGTAACTATGTCCCTGTAGCTTCTACCTATCACCCTCTCAGCCTCTCGAATAATCCTCAGTTCATCCAACTCCAGCTCCGGTTCCCTAACGCGGTCTGTGAGGAGCTTGAGCTGGCTGCACTTCCTGCAGATGAAGTCGGCAGGAACATCGGTGGTCACCCCTACCTCAAACAAAAGGGTAGCAACATTCCACTGCCTGCACTGCCATAACTCTACACTTAGTCTCCAAAACAAGAAGACTAAGTAGCCTACCTGTTCAGCGACTGAGTCCTTTTTTTAGGTTAGAGGAGGAGGGAGGGTGGGAGACACTACATGTGTAGTGTATAAAAAAGGGGTGTAAGAAAGGATTGGAAGGGCCTACTTATCAAAAATAACAAAGCAATTTCCAGTTTTCCAGTTAAAATGTTGTGAGGATATTTGTGATGCTCTTTGACTCTGAGCCAATTTGGTGCTGGTCTTTTTCTGTTCCAAAAAACAACCATATAGTATCCACTTAAGTTAGAGCACCAGGGGTTGATCATTAAAGGTGAAATTGTTCATTAAACAAAGGTTAAATCTAAAGCTAGTCCAAATCTTTCACTCAAATGTGAAGATGAAATCTACAATTTTTTTTGGAAAAGAAATCATTTTTAAAAATGAGACCCAAAATTTTGGATTCAAATTCTCAATTAACTCATTACTTTTGTTCCAACTTCAAAATCAAATATCTCAAGTTACATTAGCACCTTCTCACAGCTGTCTCTGATACACCACAGTGTGGAAATTATAGTTTTAGATTGGCTATCAACTTTCCTCAACTTCTTGTGCACTGTGCCAATCAAATAATATAATTCTACATAAATATTTATTTATCAGATAAACAAAGCAATTTTCAGGGTTGTGAATGGTCTCTAACTGGCTCTGTTCTGGTCTGTGGGAAAGTCAATTCACTAACAATTGTCACTAAAATTGTATCTCATTCTTACTCATTTTTCTTTTGCCATTATTTTAATAGGGATGTTACTTTGTCTGTTTTAAATCACCTCCAAAGTGGTGAATATATTAAAATATTGTCATTTGTATTCCTGTAGCTCGGAGAAAGTGAGGACTGCAGATGCTGGAGAATGTCAGAGTTGAAAAATGTGGCACTGAGAAAAGCACAGCAGGTCAGGCAACATCTGAGGTCTATTCCTGATGAAGGACTTTTGCCCGAAACATCAATTTTCCTGCTCCTCGGATGCTGCCTGACCTGCTGTGCTTTTCCAGCACCACTCTTATCTAAACTCTGGTTTCCAGCATCTGCAGTCCTCATTTTTGCCTAGTATCTGAGGAGTAACATTTTGGGCTGAAGCTCTTTATCAGGAATTCCTGTAGATTGCTACCCTTTTGTTTTGTTGTATCTTTGGTTAAAGAAGTTCATGTATGATCCTGGCTTCCTTCCTGTGGTTGATAGTGCAGGTATCAGTGTTATCTTAAAGTCAATTCAATGCCAAACAAGCTCAGTGCATTTAAATATGAATATAATCTCTGACAAATTCTCTCTGATCCTTAGAATAATATAATCAATGAGTTGGCTATATAGCCATGCAGTTAGTTGAAACCAAGTTAAAATTGGCCAATGTTATTGGAGCAGAATGGCAGAATTGGAGCGGTCTGAGGGTTTAATATTGATTTGGGATGATTGTGAGTAGAGATGGAAATGTGTTGCTGGAAAAGCGCAGCAGGTCAGGCAGCATCTAGGGAACAGGAGAATCGACGTTTCGGGCATTAGCCCTTCTTCAGGAATGAGTATTTTGGTGAGCCAATACTTCTTCAACATTTTACAAGTTTCGTTGAAAATCAGTTGTGATTATTTGTCTCACCTGAACTCAGTATCAAAGAAAAGCATTTGGTGTTGTGTTACCATACTTGTGACAATTTCAGAAATCCCCACTGATATGGCTGTGCACTCTCCGAACCAAGAAATTGTATGTTTTGAGAGGTGAAACACTCAATTTTCCAAATCATTTCTGAAAAACTAGACATAGTTTACAACTCTATGAACCCTCTCCTCCAAATAGCTTTTCCAATTTGCTGTTGTAAACTACTGGAATTGCAATCAAGTTAGTCTTTCTTGATTGCACTTCAGAGCAGATTCAGACCTGACTCCAGTGTCAGTTTTGTTTTGTTGCAAAGTGAAAGTCATTTTATGAAAGTGACAACATAACTGCAACCTTCAGTTTGTCAGTAGCTGTACAGGTGATTAGAATTTCCTTTTAAAGAGGTTTGCAGCAATTCAACACAATGTTGCCCTATTATTAAAACCAATTCTCTATTCCAAAATTATATAGACCATGTCTTCTCTGGGCTTCAAATATTTTTAATCATTTAAGTATGTTAAATAAATCTCAACAACTACACTGATGAAATAATTAGAGGCCAAGTACATTCATCAAACCTGTTTTTGTCCATATTTTGATTGCAGTTCTGGCACATGTTTATGAATGACATTATAAAATCATCAGTGATTGTACTGACACCATGGGATTTAAATACTGTTTAACATCTGTCAACTCCTCCATTCTTTCTTCCCTGCATGCTAATTTTAGCCTAGTTTCAGCTAATGTGATTTCCACTAGTCCAGTCACACTTTCACTGGCAGTTAGACATCTGTCTCGTTCCAAAAGTGTAATCTCTCAAATAACAGTTCTAAAGATTAGAAAGAGAAACTAAATAATTAGCGCTTTCCTTTATAATATGAAATCATTCAAGCAAGGAATGTCAGGGGGTGAAGAAGGAAAAGTAACCAATCTTAAATGTTTTCTGGTTTCGAATAGTTTTCATTGGTATGGAAAGAGGATGTAAACCTGTTTGCAATGCTATAGTTTAAAAAATGTCCGTGGAACAGTAAATCCATACCTCTGAAAATAAACCCTAATAACATGATATTAAATGTTTTGCAATTTATCAATTTGTTGAAGAGTTGAGAAAATTTTAATAAAATTTTGAAAAGAAAGCTGAATGAATTTATGAAAAGAATCCTTCAATTCAATTTAACAGGATTTGATAAGAAGGGTTTTCTGATAGTGCCTGGCAACTCAACTCACTGTTGTCTACAAATAGCCTCTATGTTGTTTAGCACTAAACAGCTTCTCAGGGCACGATCCATGGGCACCAGCTACATGCTCTCCTCACTCATTGACATTGGACATTTGATACTCTCTCACCATCTTCATGGCAAGTCTCTGAGCCACTTGCAGAACACTTAGTAATTGCAAAGCTGCATTGTAGGGCACATATAGAGAGGCTCCTGCAAAAGCCCTTTGTGCACAAGATCAGGCAGCCAGCTCATGATTGGTCAAGGCTGCTCTCTTGCTCCCTTAGTGCTCATTCATTTAGCACCTACCTGTATACTTGCAGTATCCATACCTTGCCTTAATGTGCCTATTAGCACAATGACCAGACAGCTTGCCATGCTGGTCAGCTGTCCTCAGCCAAGGGGGCATGCACCTTTCCTTAGGCAGAGTCACCCTTGCACCATGTGCCAGCGGCTTACATTGTAAACACGCTACATGTGCAGCAAGCAAGCAGTTATGACTCTAAGTCTTAACAGAAGAGACCTCACCGAATTCCATGGAGGCACTCATCAGTTTAGTAAAGGGCAGCCTCCAATTCCGTTCCAGGGCACCTGTCATGGCCAGGCATCTGGTTAGAATGTTCTTGGCCAGTGAGTCTTTGCAGTTAAGGGAGTGAGTCACTGTCAATCCTGCATAACTGCAGCACCCAGTTTGGGGACAAGGCTAATGCAATCAGGGAGATGCACAGCCACCAGCCAGGGCTCTGGCTGCTTCTTGTACAGGGCTTTCCTGTGAGATCACTCAAGCTCAGGGTCGGTCTGTTGGGTGCCATCAGCAAAGCTAAATGCGAATGTTGGCCATGGTTGGGTGAGATGCTGGAGTTGTGGTGGGGAGGGAGGGAAACAGTGCTGGAGGCAGGGACATGAGATGGGGGTGCGGGAGGAGACATGGGGTTGCTGCTGTAGGAAGGAGACTCGGGACTCGAGTAACCAGGATTGGGAGCTGGAAGCTGGGGCAAAACAATGGCGAATGTGAAGGTGGGCAACTAGATATCTGAGAGGGGTATCTGGTAAGGCAAGGAGGAGAATGGGATAGTATAAGAGGGAGAATTGTCCATGGTCAGAAGCACCTTGTCTTCAAAAGGGAAACAAATTAAGAGCACACCAGACATGGCAGGGGCTGATGGGATAGGGTGAAGAGTTGCAAGCTCCTACATACTTTTTGGGTGGGGACTGGAGAGGTGCACAACCTGTGCGTTCATGGGAAGGGCTGCTAAAAAGGGGATCTGAAGGGGATCGTAACACTTAGAGGCTGGAGCTGGAAACCATTGGCTCGTGAGGACATATCGTCACCTTCCACCAATTTCGAACTCCAGCCTGGCCTCTGTCCCTGTGTGACACACTCCAGCCTGGCCTCTGTCCCTGTGTGACACATTCCAGCCAGGGCTCTGTTCCTGTGTACCACAATCCAGCCTGGGCGCTGTCCCTGTGTGACACACTCCAGCCTGGGCTCTGTCCCTGTGTGACACACTCCAGCTAGGGCTCTGTCTCTGTGTAACACAATCCAGCCTGGGCTCTGTCCCTGTGTGACACACTCCAGCCTGGGCTCCGGCCCTGTGTGACACTTTCAGCCTGGGCTCTGTCTCTGCATCACACATACAGCATGGGCTCTGTACCTGTGTGACACACACAGCCTGGGCTCTGTCCTTGTGTGACACACTCCAGCCTGGGCTCCGGCCCTGTGTGACACTTTCAGCCTGGGCTCTGTCTCTGCATCACACATACAGCATGGGCTCTGTACCTGTGTGACACACACAGCCTGGGCTCTGTCCTTGTGTGACACACTCCAGCCTGGGCTCCGGCCCTGTGTGACACTTTCAGCCTGGGCTCTGTCTCTGCATCACACATACAGCATGGGCTCTGTACCTGTGTGACACACACAGCCTGGGCTCTGTCCTTGTGTGACACACTCCAGCCTGGGCTCTGTCCCAGCCTGGCCTCTGTCCCTGTGTGACACATTCCAGCCAGGGCTCTGTTCCTGTGTACCACACTCCAGCCTGGGCGCTGTCCCTGTGTGACACACTCCAGCCTGGGCTCTGTCCCTGTGTGACACACTCCAGCCTGGGCTCTGTCCCTCTGTGACACACTCCAGCTAGGGCTCTATCTCTGTGTAACACAATCCAGCCTGGGCTCTGTCCCTGTGTGACACACTCCAGCCTGGGCTCCGGCCCTGTGTGACACTTTCAGCCTGGGCTCTGTCTCTGCATCACACATACAGCATGGGCTCTGTACCTGTGTGACACACACAGCCTGGGCTCTGTCCTTGTGTGACACACTCCAGCCTGGGCTCTGTCCCTGTGTACCAAAATCCAGCCTGGGCTCTGTTCCTGTGTGACACACTCCAGCCTGGGCTCTGTCCCGGTGTGACACAGTCCAGCCTGGGCACTGTCTCCGTGTAACACAATCCAGCCATATCACTGTCCTTACGAACACACTCCACCTGGGCTCTGTCCCTGTGTGTGACACACTCCAGCTGGGCTCTGTCCCTGTGTAGCATACTCCACACTGGCCTCTGTCTCTATGTGATACATTCCAGCCTAGGCTCCGTCCCTGTGTGACACACACCAGCCTGGGCTCCGTCCCTGTGTGACACACCCAAGCCTGTGCTCTGTCCCTCTGTGACACTCTCCACTCTGGTCTCTGTCCCTCTGTTAACACACTCCAGTCTGTGATCTGTCTCTGTGTTAACACACTCCAGCCTGGACTCTTTCCCTGTGTAACACACTTCAGCATGGACTCTGTACCTGTGTAACACACTCCAGCCTGGGCTCTGTCCCTGTGTTAACACACTCCAGCCTGGGCTCTATCCCTGTCTGACACTCTCCACCCTGGCCTCTGACCCTGTGTAATGCACTCCAGCCTGGACTCTGTCCCTGTGTGACACACTCCAGTGTGGGCACTGTCCCTGTGTAACACAATCCAGTCTGGGCTCTGTCCCTGTGTGACACACTCCACCATGGACTCCGTCCCTTTGTAACACACTCCAGCCTGGGCACTGTCTCTGTGTGACACACTCCTGCCTGGACTCTGTCCCTCTGTGACACACTCCAGCGAGGGCTCTGTCACTGTGTAACACACTCCAGCCTGGGCTCTGTCCCTGTTGACACCTTCAGCCTGGGCTGTGTCTCTCTGTGACACACTCCAGCCTGGGCACTGTCCCTGTGTTAACACAATCCAGCCTGGGCTCTGTCCCTGTGTAGCATACTCCACACTGGCCTCTGTCTCTGTGTGATACATTCCAGCCTAGGCTCCGTCCCTGTGTGACACACACCAGCCTGGGCTCCGTCCCTGTGTGACACACCCAAGCCTGTGCTCTGTCCCTCTGTGACACTCTCCACTCTGGTCTCTGTCCCTCTGTTAACACACTCCAGTCTGTGATCTGTCTCTGTGTTAACACACTCCAGCCTGGACTCTTTCCCTGTGTAACACACTTCAGCATGGACTCTGTACCTGTGTAACACACTCCAGCCTGGGCTCTGTCCCTGTGTGACACACTCTAGAATGGACTCTGTCCCTTTGTAACACACTCCAGCCTGGGCACTGCCCCTGTGTGACACACTCCTGCCTGGGCTCTGTCCTTCTGTGACACACTCCAGCGAGGGCTCTGTCTCTGTGTAAAACAATCCAGCCTGGGCTCTGTCCCTGTTGACACCTTCTGCCTGAGCTGTGTCTCTCTGTGACACACTCCAGGCTGGGCACTGTCCCTGTGTTAACACACTCCAGCCTGGTCTCTGTCCCTGTGTAACGCACTCCAGCCTGGACTCTGTCCCTGTATGACACACTTCAGCATGGACTCTGTACCTGTGTAACACACTCCAGCCTGGGCTCTGTCCCTGTGTTAACACACTCCAGCCTGGGCTCTATCCCTGTCTCACACTCTCCACCCTGGTCTCTGACCCTGTGTAATGCACTCCAGCCTGGACTCTGTCCCTGTGTGACACACTCTAGAATGGACTCTGTCCCTTTGTAACACACTCCAGCCTGGGCACTGCCCCTGTGTGAAACACTCCTGCCTGGGCACTGTCCCTGTGTAACACACTCCAGCCTGGGCTCTGTCCCTGTGTGACACACTCTAGAATGGACTCTGTCCCTTTGTAACACACTCCAGCCTGGGCACTGCCCCTGTGTGACACACTCCTGCCTGGGCTCTGTCCTTCTGTGACACACTCCAGCGAGGGCTCTGTCTCTGTGTAAAACAATCCAGCCTGGGCTCTGTCCCTGTTGACACCTTCTGCCTGAGCTGTGTCTCTCTGTGACACACTCCAGCCTGGGCTCTGTCCCTGTGTTAACACACTCCAGCCTGGTCTCTGTCCCTGTGTAACGCACTCCAGCCTGGACTCTGTCCCTGTATGACACACTCCAGTGTGGGCACTGTCCCTGTGTAACACAATCCAGCCTGGGCTCCGTCCCTGTGTAACACTCTCCCGCCTGGGCTCAGTCCCTGTGTAACACACTCCAGCCTGGGCTCTGTCCCTGTGTGAAACACTCTAGACTGGGCACTGTCCCTGTGTAACACAATCCAGCCTGGGATCTGTCCCTGTGTGACACACTCCAGCATGGGCACTGTCCCTATGTAACACACTCCAGTCTGGGCACTGTCCCTGTGTAACACACACCAGCCTGGGCACTGTACCCGTGTAACACAATCCAGCCTGTGCTCTGTCCCTGTGTGACACATTCCAGCCTGGGCTCTGTCCCTGTGTGACACACTCCAGCCTGGGCTCTGTCCCGCTGTGACACACTCCACTCTGGTCTCTGTCCCTCTGTTAACACACTCCAGTCTGTGCTCTGTCCCTGTGTTAACACACTCCAACCTGGACTCTTTCCCTGTGTAACACACTTCAGCATGGACTCTATCCCTGTGTAACACACACCAGCCTGGGCTCTGTCCCTGTGTAACACACTCCAACCTGGGCTCTTTCCCTGTGTAACACACTCCAGCATGGACTCTGTCCCTGTGTGACACAATCCAGCCTGGGCTCTGTCATTGTGTTAACACACTCCAGCCTGGGCTCTGTCCCTGTCTGACACTCTTCAGCCTGGACTCTGTCCCTGTATAACACACTCCAGTGTGGGCACTGTCCCTGTGTAACACAATCCAGCATGGACTCCGTCCCTTTGTAACACACTCCAGCCTGGGCTCTGTCCCTGTGTAACACACTCCAGCCTGGGCCCTGTCCTTGTGTGACACACTCCAGCCTGGGCTCTGTCCCTGTGTGACACACTCCAGTGTGGGCACTGTCCCTGTGTAACACAATTCTGCCTGCGCTCTGTCGCTGTGTAACACACTGCAGCCTGGGCTCTGTCCCTGTGTAACACACTCAAACCTGGGCTCTGTCGTTGTGTGACACACACCAGCCTGGGCTCTGTCCCTGTGTAACACACTCCAGCCTGGGCTTTGTCCCTGTGTAACACACTCCAGCCTGGGCTTTGTCCCTGTGTAACACACTCCAGCCTGGGCTCTGTCCCTGTGTAACACACTCCAGCCTGGGCTCTGTCCCTGTGTAACACACTCCAGCGTGGGCTTTGTCCCTGTGTAACTCACTCCATTCTGGTCTCTGTCCCTCTGTTAACACATTCCAGTCTGTGCTCTCTCTCTGTGTTAACACACTCCAGCCTGGACTCTTTCCCTGTGTAACACTCTCCAGCCTGGACTCTGTCCCTGTATAACCCACTCCATTGTGGGCACTGTCCCTGTGTAACACAATCCAGCATGGACTCCGTCCCTTTGTAACACACTCCAGCCTGGGCTCTGTCCCTGTGTGTGACACACTCCAGCCTGGGCTCTGTCTCTGTGTGACACATTCCAGCCTGGGCTCTGTCCCTGTGTAACACACTCCAGCATGGACTCCATCCCTTTGTAACACACTCCAGCCTGGGCTCTGTCCCTGTGTGTGACACACTCCAGCCTGGGCTCTGTCTCTGTGTGACACACTCCAGCCTGGGCTCTGTCCCTCTGTGACCCTCTCCACTCTGGTCTCTGTCCCTCTGTTAACACACTCCAGTCTGTTCTCTCTCCCTGTGTTAACACACTCCAGCCTGGACTCTTTCCCTGTGTAACACACTTCAGCATGGACTCTGTCCCTTTGTAACACACTCCAGCCTGGGCTCTGTCCCTGTGTAACACACTCCAACCTGGGCTCTGTCTCTGTGTGACACATTCCAGCCTGGGCTCCGTCCCTGTGTGACACACTCCAGCCTGGGCTCTGTCCCTCTGTGACCCTCTGCACTCTGGTCTCTGTCCCTCTGTTAACACACTCCAGTCTGTTCTCTCTCCCTGTGTTAACACACTCCAGCCTGGACTCTTTCCCTGTGTAACACACTTCAGCATGGACTCTGTCCCTGTGTAATACACTCCAGCCTGGGCTCTGTCCCTGTGTAACACACTCCAACCTGGGCTCTGTCTTTGTGTGACACATTCCAGTCTGGGCTCTGTTCCTGTGTGACACACGCCAGCCTGGGCTCTGTCATTGTGTGACACACTCCCGCCTGGTCTCTGTCCCTATGTGACACAGTCCAGCCTGGGCTCTGTCCCTGTGTGATACACTCCAGCCTGGGCTCTGTCTCTGTGTGACACACTCCAGGCTGGGTACTGTCCCTGTGTTACCACACTCCGGCCTGGGCTCTGTCTCTGTGTGACACAGTCCAGCCTGGGCTCTGTCCCTGTGTAACACAACCAAGCCTGGGCTCTGTCCCTGTGTGACACTCTCCAGCCTGGGCTCTGTCCCTGTGTGACACTCTCCACCCTGGATTCTGTCCCTGTGTAACGCACTCCAGCCTGGACTCTGTCCCTGTGTGACACACTCCAGTGTGGGCACTGTCCCTGTGTAACACAATTCAGCCTGGGCTCCGTCCCTCTGTAACACTTCTCCAACCTTGGCTCTGTCCCTGTGTAACACACTCCAGCCTGGTCACTGTCCCTGTGTAACACACTCCAGCCTGGTCACTGTCCCTGTGTAACACACTCCAGCCTGGTCACTGTCCCTGTGTAACACACTCCAGCACACCAGCCTGGGCCCTGTCCCTGTGTAACACACTCCAGCCTGGGCTCTGTGCCTGTGTAACACCCTCCAACCTGGGCTCTGTCCCTGTATAACACACTCCAGCCTGGGCTCTGCCCCTGTGTAACACACTCCAACCTGGGCTCTGTCCTTGTGTGACACACACCAGCCTGGGCTCTGTCTCTGTGTAACACACTCCAGCCTGGGCTCTGTCCCTGTGTGACACTCTCCATTCTGGTCTCTGTCCCTCTGTTAACACACTCCAGTCTGTGCTCTGTCTCTGTGTTAACACACTGCAACCTGGACTCTTTCCCTGTGTAACACACTCCAGCCTGGACTCTTTCCCTGTCTGACACTCTCCACCCTGGTCTCTGTCCCTGTGTAACGCACTCCAGTCTGGACTCTGTCCCTGTGTGACACACTCCAGTCTGGGCACTGTCCCTGTGTAACACACTCCAGCTTGGGCTCTGTCCCTGCGTAACACATTCCAGCCTGGGCTCTGTCCCTGTGTAACACACTCCAGCCTGGGCACTGTCTCTGTGTAACACTCTCCCGCCTGGGCTCTGTCCCTGTGTTACACACTACAGCCTGGGCTCTGTCCCTGTGTGAAACACTCTAGCCTGGGCACTGTCCCTGTGTAACACACTACAGCCTGGGCTCTGTCCCTGTGTGACACACTCCAGCATGGACTCCATCCCTTTATAACACACTCCAGCCTGGGCACTGTCTCTGTGTGACACACTCCTGCCTGGACTCTGTCCCTCTGTGACACACTCCAGCGAGGGCTCTGTCTCTGTGTAACACAATCCAGCCTAGTCTCTGTCCCTGTGTGACACACTCCAGCCTGGGTTCTGTCCCTGTTGACACCTTCAGCCTGGGCTGGGTCTCTCTGTGACACACTCCAGGCTGGGCACTGTCCCTGTGTTAACACACTCCAGCCTGGGCTCTGTCTCTGTGTAACACAATCCAGCCTGGACTCTGTCTCTGTGTAACATAATCCAGCCTGGTCACTGTCCCTGTGAAACACAATCCAGCCTGGGATCTGTCCCTATGTGACACACTTCAGTCTGGGCACTGTCCCTGTATAACACACTCCAACCTGGGCTCTGTCCTTGTGTGACACACACCAGCCTGGGCTCTGTCCCTGTGTAACACACTCCAGCCTGGGCCCTGTCCCTGTGTGACACAATCCAGCCTGGGCTCTGTTCCTGTGTGACACAGTCTGACTGTAAGTATTCCTGGTCATTTCCTCACTCAGAATTTGGCTGAATTGCCAAGTAAATCAATCTTTATTTCTATAACCGAAATTTTTCCCAGAATATTTATCACCAAGTCACGTGTGGGTTTAGGCCAGGTGACCAAAAACATGATCGAAAATATTGTCTCTTGGAACGAATTACAGTGGACAGAATGTAGAGAAAAGGTGTTGTAGGGAAGGAATTCTATGGTTTAGGACTAAGGCAAATGGAGGCCTGATAGAGGGTTAACATAGAAGATAATTAAGAGTTCAGAATTGGAGTAATATAGAGACCTCAGAGGGCTATAGATCTGAAGAAACCTATAGAGATAATAAGTAGTGAAGTCATGGGCGCACTTTAAAATTGGGATGAAAATCTTAAAATGCTTAAATTACTTAATCAGCAGCTGAAAATCCTGGGAAGATGAGGGTACGGCTATGGCTAGCAGAGTTTTGGATAATGTCAAATTTATGGTCAATCAACAAATGAAAGGGTTTAAAGAAACCTATAAAAACATAAAGCATTGATTTTCATTCCTCCATTCCTTTTATGCCAATTTACTAACAACTGGGTGAATGAACAAGTCACCCTCAGCAGCATCTGAGATTAAACTGTAACATGTGCAGATGCGAGAACCATACTGGATGGTTGCCAATGTGTCACCAATAATATTCTCTCTACATCACAGTACAATCCTGCATATTAATCACTTTGTATAAATCCAATTCTATAGGTTATCTCTTGTCTAAAATGGGTAGTTCGTTATCCCAAAAATAGCACAGGATGGTAGGCTTATATCAAAGATAATACATTCTGCAGGATTCCCAAACACATAACTTACATGTATTAGATTAGATTAGATTAGATTAGATTAGATTACAGTGTGGAAACAGGCCCTTCGGCCCAACAAGTCCACACCGACCCGCCGAAGCGCAACCCACCCATACTCCTACATTTACCCCTTACCTAACACTATGGGCAATTTAGTATGGCCAATTCACCTCAGACACGGGGAGAACGTGCAAACTCCACACAGTCAGTCGCCTGAGGCGAGAATTGAACCCGGGTCTCTGGCGCTGTGAGGCAGCAGTGCTAACCACTGTGCCACCGTGCCGCCCACAAACGTTTTGTGATTTACATATTAGATTCGATTAGATTAGATTACTTAGTGTGGAAACAGGCCCTTCGGCCCAACAAGCCCACACCGACCCGAAGCGCAACCCACCCCGACCCATTTCCCTACATTTATCCCTGCCCCAAACACTACGGGAAATTTAGCATGGTCAATTCACCTGACCTGCACATTTTTTGAGTGTGGGAAGAAACCGGAGCACCCGGAGGAAACCCACACATACACGGGGAGAATGTGCAAACTCCACACAGTCAGTCGCCTGAGGCAGGAATTGAACCAGGGTAACTGGCGCTGTGAGGCAGCAGTGCTAACCACTGTGCCACCGTGCCGCCCACAACTTGTATCTGTGCACAACTTGCCAGTTTGTTCACACACATTCCATTATGCTCTGGAATATACTCCTTGAATATCCGAATACTGCAGCATAATGAAAATCTCTAATTACCAATGCTATCCCTTTGAGATAACAAATAGAGTAAAGCAGTGGCGTGTCATTGCTCTTCAGTATATTCTTCACTGACAAACATTTTGGAGTAGTTAATTAAAATGTTGATGAAATATATGTCCAATTCAAAACTGAATGACAATCTCTTCAAACAGAGATCACCAAAATCCTCAACTAAGGTATCAGATGTGATGATCCAGAATTGTTGTTTGTCAATGAATGCATCCTCATGTCTCTCTGCGCATGACCTTCAAAGGAGCATGGCATGGATTACTTGTCAGATGGCGCTGAAGACTATGGGCTAACAATCAGCTCCAAGCAGACTGAGATTCTCCACTAACCATCACCAAATTCTGACTATAGTCCATCTTCTCTGACTATCAGTGACACAAGCCTGAAAGATGTAACTAACTTGAGAGCATTTTTTCTGGATGCGTCTACATTGACAGGGAGGTGATAAATGACAAAGCTTAACATTTAACCGTTTACAGAAAAGGTGGAGGAAATGAGACAAAGTTCCATTAACCCTGCTCTGTACAAATCAGTGGGAATACTTACTCTCCTAGCTACCTGTGAGATGTAGACTACCTACTTCAGGCATATAAAGTAATTGAAGAAGTCCCACATGAAGTGCATTCCAAACGTCATGGATTTCAATTGCAAAGACAGTGCCCAGTGCTGAATTGCTTCAAATCGCAGAAAGATGCGAAACTGAAAAACTTATCATCAAAGCCCAGTCCTGAAGGAAAGGAAATAGAACATATGACTAAAAGACCTCAGGTAATCATTTATCCACAATTTGAACATGGACAATACCATTGAGATTGACCGAGATTAAAGAATCCTTGAAGCAAAACCTCAGGAAATGTGCTATGTCCAACACAGATGTGGAGAACAAAGCATAAGAGCAAACCAACTGGGATGAAATCTGAAGTCGTAGAGTTATTTCCATTGAACAGCGAAGCACAATGATGGCAAAGGGCGAAAGACAAGTTGGAAAGCTGAGAAAGAACTTCCCAACAAAATTAGACAATTCATCCACGTGCAACATTGTAGAAAGCCAGGCAGGTCTGCAAGTGGGTCCCTCAGCCATGTCAGAACGGAAACAGATGAAGCAAAATATACACAAAGTGGCCATCTTAGATACCATGGAGAGAGTGAAAAAGTGAGGACTGCAGATGCTGGAGATCAGAGCTGAAAATGTGTTGCTGGAAAAGCGCAGCAGAGGAAGAGAGCTTCTTCAAGGAAGGCATCCTTGCAAGAGGGTTCACAGTAGGTTAAAATCTTCGAGAAGAAAGTGAGGACTGCAGATGCTGGAGATCAGAGCTGAAAATGTGTTGCTGGAAAAGCGCAGCAAGGGCTCATGCCCGAAACGTCGATTCTCCTGCTCCTTGGATGCTGCCTGACCTGCTGCGCTTTTCCAGCAACACATTTTCAACCATGGAGAGAGTGACAACAACTGTGTACAGTCCAGTTTTAAGCTCTATGTCAATTTAAAAGTATGCAAGTTCCATATATAATCCCAACATTACACTTTACTTCAATACATTATGCCCGATGTATATTATTTGAACCAATATTCTGACTTACTCATGGATAAAATCTATACATTGGTGTAACATATGCACCAGTTATTGCAAAGTATTTTATTAATCAGTTAACTAGTTTGTTCATCTGGGTTTTGCCTACATTTTAAATTTTGAGAATAATACAGAATGTTGAAATAAACTAGTTAAAGTCAAATGCAGGCCACTTACCATTCATAATCTCATTATGAAGGCTATCAAATTCATGTAATATACTGCTGACCCACTTATATGTTGTATTCTCAGCAGGGTAAGAACTTTCAGAAATACTATGCATAAACTAACTTTAACAACCACATTACATAAGTCTGAACTTATTGCCTTTCTACACGTTTCTGGGTAATTAAAATGTGCAATGACAGGTTCGCATATCTGCAGATTATAAATGAGTTTCACTGCTTTATAGATGAGTGCACTGACTAACAGTATGTTACTAATGGGATATTGAATAACAGTGGTGTGGGTTGAGGGTACTGTGAGGAATGATGGAGCATTAAGCCTCTGCCCCTAACCCTGCTCTCCTGCTTTTTATTGAAATCAATAAAAACAGAACATAAACAACTATTTAAACATTATTGATTGTTAGCATAATTTGATTTTATGTGAAATTATGAATAACACACTCATTAGGAAGTGAATGAGTGGTAAACTTCTTTTCAGTTCTTGCTAAACTTTACAATTCATCAACAGTAATTTAATTGCACATGTTAACAGGTGAAGGCCACAAGCAAAATACCGAAGATGCTGAAAATCTGACATAAAAGCGCACAATCCTGGAAGCATTCAGCAGTTCAGGCTGCATCTGTAGGAAGAGAGCCAGATTTAATGAGCTGAATTTTCCCAGCCCACTCGAGACAGGATTCAAGGCAGGAAAGTAAAGGAAGGATAAGTTCTTGATGACTTCCTGACATCTTCCCGCTACCAGGTAAATTTCATAGGAGAGGCCAAGAATCAGGAATGGGAGCCTGCTAGCCAATGACAGGCATCTAAAAGAGACTGAAAGGGGCTCATTAATGATGATTTTGCACAGTGATCTGAACATTGTAGAAGAATGACTTTTGCAGAATTTCAGCAGCTTACCAGCTGTACTGAGGCAAGAGCACATTGGATGGTGATTATTTTTGTTCATTCATGGGATTTGGGCATCACTGGCTGGCCCATCATTTATAGTCCATCCCTAGTTGCCCTTGAGAAGGTGGTGATGAGCTGCCATCTTGAAACGCTGCAGCCCACCTGCTGTCACAATGTTGTCAGGGAGGGTCGGAGGATCTTTGGTGAGTTTCTGCAGTGCATCTTGTATAAAGTACACACTACTGCTACTGAGCGTTGGTGGTGGAGGGAGTGGATGCTTGTGGATATAGTGCCAATTAACTGAGCTGCTTTGTTTAGATTAGATTAGATTACTTACAGTGTGGAAACAGGCCCTTCAGCCCAACAAGTCCACACCGCCCCGCCGAAGCGCAACCCACCCATACCCCCTACATTTACCCTTTACCTAACACTACGGGCAATTTAGCATGGCCAATTCACCTGACCTGCACATCTTTGGACTGTGGGAGGAAACCGGAGCACCCGGAGGAAACCCACGCAGACACGGGGAGAATGTGCAAACTCCACACAGTCAGTCGCCTGAGGCGGGAATTGAACCCAGGTCTCTGGAGCTGTGAGGCAGCAGTGCTAACCACTGTGCCACCATGCCGTTCTGGATGGTGTCAAGCTTTTTGAGTGTTAATGAGGCTGCATCCATCCAGGCAAGTGGGGAGTTTTCCATCACACTTCTGACTTGTGCCTGGTCAATGGTGGATAGGTTTTGGGAGTAAGAGCATGCATTATTCGCCAGAGTATTTCTAGCCTCTGAGCTGCTCTTGTAGCCTCTGTTATTATGTGGTGAATTCAGTTGAGTTTTTTGATCAATGGTAATGCCAGTATCTGACAGATATTATCAAGTGCAGAGTTTCCAAGCAGGAAGGAGCATCAGTGCAAACAGGAGGGAATTCAATCTAATGGGGTTGCTGTAGAAGAATTACAACACAGAGCAGTAATAGGAAGTTTTCTGCCAAAACCCCTGCAACAAGGCTAACAAAGGCATGGAGGACTGAAGAAAAGCAACCAGACATGAACACTGCACTCAGAGAATCTTTCCTTTGGTCAGGAGGAGATCAGGAGAGACAAACGTTAGCATGGGCATGGGAGTGGGCTGCAAAGAGTAAAGATGCAATGATGACTTGACGCTATGCTAGCAGATGGAGGGCAAATAGAGGACACTTAGGCAGCTTGAAGAAAACATTTAAATAAAACAAAGAATTGTAGATACTGGAGATTTGAAAAAAACATAAATTGTTGGTGAAACTCAGCAGGTCTGGCAGAATATGTGGGGAGAAAGCAAACTTATATTTTGAGTCCAGTAGCTCTTCTTCAGAACACAGAATCACTGGACTCAAGAAGTTAGCTGTTATTGAGGAAAGCGTTACCCAGTATATAGGTTCCATCAACAACAGTACAATGGTCTGGACCTGTACCAGTCTCTCCAAAGACCTGGCTTATTCTGCTGGATAAGGGATTGAGGCCATTGGATGCAGTGGGCACTCAATGCCCATGACAATGAAGGGTAACAGGAGTGATCAAACATTTAGCTACGGAAATCTTCCCAGCTGGGGATATATGAGGAATCTCACAATCTATGTCCATTAAGTCAGCATTGGATTTTTCAGATTTTTAGACTATTCTGGGTGTCCCGTAATGCCTTGATGCAGAGAGGAGTTACACTGGCATTGAATGATCCTCTTCAGCATAAAGGAGGAAGGAACATAGCCAACAGACATTGGCCTTGAACAGAAAGTGCCCTTGTCATTCTTCATTGACATGGGAAGGGAAAATCTGCAACTGTATCAGCTACGTGAGACTCAACTGGGACCCCTCCTCCTGCCAATGATCAAATGCCAGCTCGGAGTGTCCAGGTGGCCCACAGTTCCACTCCAAGACAATTTCATGACTCCCCTGGATGGAGCTCATCCCACATTCATCATTTATCCTCACTTTGCAATTGCGGAGATGCGGGAATTGAGAGATCGAGCCCTTGTGGGTAAAGCCCATTGTGGAGTGACTGTTGGTCTATGACTAAAGAAAGTCTGTAATTTGGAACTTTTAACTTAATTTTCTATTTAATACTTTATGCTGAGAATAACTGTAATGTTGAAGTTTTGACTTATTTCTTTATTTTTCTACTTTTTTGTGATATTTGTACCTAGGTTCCCTGAACCGAAGATGGTGCTGTGACTGGTGACGTGGTAAACTTCTCACTGAATGCCTGTATCCCTGTATTTGAGTACACATGACAATAAAAGCTAATTTTAAATCTTTGTCATAGGCCCCGCAGCCAAGCTATTTAATCTGGCCATGACCCTCCAGGGGATGAGGAATTTCATGAGATGTTGAGGGAGGGCATCAAACAGTTGTTGAGGATTATAAAGACAAAACAAGTACCCAGCATGATATACTCAATAATGGCAGCTCCTTGTATCCTCTTTTACATGTTTGATTCTGGGTGTTTGCCCCGAAGGCTGGAGACCAGCACTTGCTGTTTAAGTGAATTAGATTTCTATGGCACATTGGCTCGGGGTTGTGGAGTAGCTGAGGGGCTGGGCAAAGCTAGGTCACATCCAAGAAAAAGATATCATCCAGGATTTTCCTGCTGATATGCAGTATCTGCCCTGTCCTGTGCAGGAAATAGGAAGAATACAAGATCGGTTGTGTTGTTTGGAATAGTCAACGGTTTTGCCTGTACACTCTGGCATGGAAAATGGCTACTAGAGTGAGCTATAGGAAGATGCCACATACCCTAGAACCATGCTGATCCCTGTGGAGTCAGGAGAGGGGCTGAAGAAGGGGAAGTTGAAGGATAAAATAGGATATGCCCAATTAATGTATGGGCTTGGCACTTTCTTCTCGAATAATACAAATTATTAACAAAACAGGTGCCGTTTATAATCTTGGAAGTCAGCTTTCCATGGATATTTCTTATCACAGAACTGAATCTTTGTGGTGACAATGTGAACATTTCTTCAGCCTTGATCAGGTCACTAGGTGGGGCACTAAGCTAACTGTTAGAAGATTGATTCATGCCTTCATAAATCACTTGTACGAGTACACATTGTAAAGATGGTAGTCCTGTTTCTGTTTCTGTTGTTGACTTTTTCCTGCTTGAATGTGAAAAGCAATTAAATCTTTGAGACTATCGTTCTTTGAAAGGCATGACAAAATTAGACAAGCGGTTGTAGAATTGTGCAATGTTTTAAGAATCTGCAGGCTATACATTTATTTATGGTTTATTTCCTGCGTAGGGAAATTCAATTGTCAATGTTGAAGGGCTTCCAGATTGAGAGAATGATTGACAGCTTTTAAATGTTATTTTTGGATTTCTGATTAATTTTGGAAGATAGCAATCAAATCAATAAAGTACCAATCATACACAGCGACCAGGTGTGTGTACTTATGCTGAAGATTGAGAGGATGCAGCAAAGCATAAAATAAACCAATTTATGACCTCCACCTCTGTGGCCCCACCATTGTCAAGATATTCATCCAATCTGTAAAATGTACAAAGTCTCTCTACAAATGAAGTGATATTTAACTCAGGGGAGCAGTGTACATTAGTGAAATGCATCTCGGTCTGCCCTGAAGTAGTAGCTGTTTAATTTAGTGTTGCTGCTTCTTCCTGAGGTCTGGAATAGAAGTGAAGCACATTGTGAAATTTTCTACACTATACATTATTCGTTTATGTTAATTCCATTCCTATAATTCTTAGATACCGTAGTTTGAAAAGGATGCAATATGTATGGTGTGCTTTGACAGAGAAAATCTTAAAGTTGCGATAAAGTGCTGAAGAAATCAAGGAATGTTTGTAAGTCATCTACATTAATGGTGTAGATATCTCTTATATCCCTTATATGCCTTCTATTTTGCACGAATCAAGTCAAATATCATTTGAAGAGCATATTTATCTGGAGAGGTTTATTTGCCTGATGTTGATGTGTTTTTTTTTGCTGTTGAGAACAAGACTATGTTTCCTGGCTCCTTCCATGAACTTACAGAATTTTGTGACATGTTTGGTTTTCTGGAGAACCACAAATTCATCTGTGAAGCAACTTTAGTATATTCTCTATGTTATGACCCATATGTTGTTGGAACATGATCTGGCTGACAAATAGTAGGCTGTGAAAGCAGTTGCTGTGGTTGTGGGTATGTTCACCGAGCCGGGAAGTTGATTTGCAGACATTTTGTCCCTGTCTGGGTGACATCCTCAGTGCTTTGGAGCCTCCTGTGAAGCGCTGCTGTACTGTGTTTTCTAGAATTTATTTGGCTCCATTCCTGCTGTTTCCGGTTACTGGTTCTGGTCATTCATTGCAGTGGTCGGTATATTGGGTCGAGATCAAATATTACCATCAATGAACCAAATACAACCGCCCTGTGTCAGACACCAATCAACAACCCACACCTAGACCCACAATATCGATCACTTCAACAAATGACTAGGACCAGAAACCGGAAACAGCAGGAATGGAACCAAATAAATTCCAGAAGACACAGTATACTGGGCTTCACAGGAGGCTCCAAAGCACTGAAGATGTCAGCTAGACAGGGATGAAATGTCTGAAAATCAACTCCCCAGCTCAACGAACATACCCGGAATCACGACGACTGACACCCAAGCTACGAATCTTTACGCAAACCTTGAGGAAACAATATCTATTAAACAGTGTTCTAAACTTTGTCAGTTCCTGTAGCTCTGGGAAGATTTATAGATCAATATTTATTCTTGTCATCAACCTTGGAAAAATGCTTAGCATCTGAAATATTAAGGTCTTACCTGTGCATTTTAAACTCTTTCAGAGTAAGAATCATGAGATGACATCTGTTTAGTGCAAAATTCAGTCATCTTGGGTCTATATACCTTCAGTGTCATCATTGTTCAAAAGTCAAGTAATGGAGTTGCACCACTTAGTGTAATGCTCGCCAATGGAAATGATATTGTTTTGTACTATGGAATCCAATAATAGAATCAAATTGGTCTGTGTAGAGGTTCTCAGTTAGGGGACAGATTCACTGTTGACAACTGGAATCTTTGGTGTTGGAATTAAAATATTGGATATGATTGCGATTAATTGTAGATCTGTACATGCTGGTAGACCAACAATCAAACATCCTGCTATATCAATCATGTAAGAGATTTCAGGTGTCCACCCTAAGGAATTGTATTGATGTTCAAAGTGGGTAATGCCAATAAAATGGATGTTAGAACCATTGCAAGCAGTCAGCTTATCAAGTCAAGACTGCACCCTACTGTCCCAGTTTCCTAAGTAAATCTTGTGTAAGATGCAGAATGGAATGATACTTACACTAGTTCCAGTGTCAATTTTTGGTATATTATGCATTCTTGTCCATTCATTTTGGAGTATATCATCAGCATGGAAGTAAAGTATGCAGACTTTCTGGCAGCATCCATGTGGTATGACCCATTTGCCACATGTACTTTCTCATACAATTAAATTCCCCCCTACAGTGTGAAAACAGGCCCTTCGGCCCATCAAGTCCACACCGACACTCTGAAGAGTAACCCACCCAGACCCATTTCCCTCTGACTAATGCTATGGGCAATTTAGCATGGTCAATTCACCTAACCTGCACATCTTTGGACTGTGGGAGGGAAATCGGAGCACCCGGAGGAAACCCACGCAGACACAGGGAGAATGTGCAAACTCCACACAGTCAGTCGCCCGAGGCCGGAATCTAACCTGGAACCTTGGTGCTGTGAGGCAGCAGTGCTAACCACTGAGACACCATTCTGCAGTTACCTCTTGGACTTTGTTGACATGTTTGTGCGCCATGGATGAGAGTTTGGAAACATTGTTGATATTGTTCTTTGTTTAATTCTTCTTCATTGGTTGCCGCGTAAAATTACATTTGGGTTCCTCCAAGCACTTGAATTTCTTACACATTTTTGCCCACTATCCTCTGGTAGAATTCATGTAGCAGAAATTACACAAATTCAGCCTGTTTCTCTGGAATTTAGAAGGTTAAAGGGTGATCTGAGTGACGTCTTCAGGTTGCTAACAGGAAAAAGATAAGGTAAATAAAAACAAACTATTTCATCTGGTTGTGAATTCTAGAACAATGGGCATAGTGTGAGAATTAGGGCCAGACCATTCAGGAGAGATGTTAGGGAATCACTTCTACACACAATGGGTGGTAGACATTTGAAACTTGCTTCCAGAAACAGCAGTAGATGCTGGGTCAGCTAGTAATATTAAATGTGAGGTAGATAGATTTTCGTAAAACAAATGCATTAAGGATTAGGGATAAGGGACAAGCATTTGGAGTTATGCACAGATCAGCCATGATCACATTGAGTGTTGGAACAGTCTCAAGGGGCTGAATGGCCCATATGGCATGCATAATTATGAACATTGTTTCAGTAGATGAGACAAATCACATATTGTGCAAGATTGAAGTGTTTTGCTGACTTTGTTGATAGCTGCTAAAGTTTGTTGCGGAGTCGTGTAGGTGCTGTGACAGTGGCTTTCCTCTGGAAGTGCTTCAATGGTATATTTTTATATTTGGTCAGAAATCTCTTTCAGAAATATTCCAATGTGTGTAGAAACAGTGAGGAATTTCATCAGTCTTTCAGGTCAATTAGCTTCATTGAGATCACATTCTATGCCGTTGCATCTGCCTATAGATTGGTTAATATTTTCACTTAGCAGTTAGTGGTATGAAATGAACTCAAGGCTGCAAATCCTGATGTTGACTGAAAACTTAAGCTGATCTTCCAGGGCTTGGTATTTTTTGTCTGGATATTTGCAGTGCTGAGAATTTACTTCTTCTCAATACTTCATTCCCCAAAGCCATAAGAAGTTGTGACAGCCTGACTCTCTGTTTGATTTGATTTGATTTATTGTTGTCACATGTACTGAGACACAGTGAAAAGTGTTGTTTTGTGTGCTCGACAGGCAGATCATAGTGCGTCTGTCTACAATCTGTTGGTGTGTAAAGTGAAGATTCATTCATTCTTTCCAGGAATAATTAAAATTTTGACCGAACATTACTGAACCTGCAGTCCATAACAACATTAGAAATAAGGGAGGAAGCCATTCAGTCCCTCATGCCTGCCCTAGAATTCCACAAGAACATGGCTGATCTACCATAAGTCTCAAATCCTCTTTCATGCCAGCTCCATATAGGTCTCAACTCGCTGATATTTCAAAAATCTATCCATTGCCTCTTTAAATACTTGCTGTGATCTAGCCTCCACAACACTCTGAGATGGAAACTTCCAGACATCCTTGTGGGAGAAGAAATCTTTTTCCATTTGTTCGAAATGAGTGTTCTCCTATTATGTAACTATATCCCCAAGTTCAAGACTCCCCCATTACTGCAAAAAGCTTCTCAACATTTTCCTGACAAGCTGCTTCAGAATCTTGAATGTTTCAGGATGTTCACTCTTCATTCCTCAACTCTAATGAATAAAGGCCTAACTTGTTTAGGAGAAGTGCTGGAGATCAGAGTTGAGGAGTATGGTGCTGGAAAAGCACAGCAGGTCAGGCAGCATCCGATGAGCAGGAAAGTAGATGTTTCGAGCATAAGCTTCCTAATGAAGAGCTTATGCTTGAAACGTCGACTCTCCTGCTCCTTGGATGCTGCCTGACTGTCTGTGCTTTTCCAACATCACACGCTAAGTTGTTTAGTAGCTCGTGATAAGTCAACCCCTTCATCCTAGTAATTATCCTACTGTATCTTTTTATTGAACTGCATCCAATGTCAGTACTTGTAACAGTTTTGGTGGCTCAATGTAGCACTGCTGCATCACAGTGTTAGGGATCTGGATTTGATTCCATTCTTGGGCAATTGTCCGTGTGGAGTTTGCATGTTCTGCCCGTGTCTGCATGGGTTTCCTCCTGGTTCCCTGGTTTCTTCCCACACTCCTAAGATGTGCAGGTTAGGTGGATTGGCCATGCTAAATTGCCTGTAGTATCCAGGGATGTATAAGGTAGGTGGATTAGGCATGGGAAACATAGGGTCTAGGGGTGAGGGTCTGGATGGGATGCTCTTCAGAGGGTTGGTGTAGACTCAGTGGGCTGAATGGCCTGCTTCCAGGGATTCTCTGATATTTTTTGAAAACAGGGACAAAGACTGTACACAGTCTCACCGAAACCCTGTACAATCGTAAGAAGACATCCCTTTTATAAAACTCCAACAGTCTGGCAATAATGGATAAAATTCCATTTGCCTTTGTAATTATTTGCACACTAACTTGTGTTTCTTGAACAAGATCCCCCTGCACTCCACAAATTTAGAGCCTCTCTCCATTTAACTACAAGCTCACTTTTTTGATTCTTTCTACCTCACACCTTCATGCATTTCTTATGTTTTTACCCACTCTTTCAACTTATTTATATCACCTTGTAGGTTTGTCATGTCCTCTTTGCACATTGCCCTCTTATCCTTTTTCGATCATCAACAACTTTGGACACAGTCCACTCTACCTGCTCCCCCAAGTCTTTTTTACAGATAATAAATAATGAGACCCAAGATTGATTCTTATGGCACCCCACTATTTTCATCTGTCCAACATGAAAAATACCCATTGATCCCAGCTTTATTTCTTCTGAATGTTAACCAATCCTCATTTCTTACATTATTATACTATGAGTTCCTATCTTTTATGTTGAATACTCTCTGAAATCCAACTGCATTTACTAGTTCCCCTTTAACAACTCGGCTGTTATTTTCTCAAAAGAATGCTACAAAATGTGTTAAATGTGGTTCCCCTATCACAAAACCATGGCGATGACTCTGTGTTAAGCTTTTCTAAATGTCCTCCCATTTCTAGTTTAATAATGAAGTAAAGCATTTTCCCAATCATCGATGTTAGATTAAGTGGTCTATTGTTTCTTTGATATGTTTGTAGTGTCCTCGACCTTGAAAATGGATGAAAAACATTGGTTAAAATCATCTTCCATTTCCCTGTTCTCCATTATTAATTACCAAACCAATTACCCATGATGTCATACCTATATTAACTACTTTTTCTTTTCTAAGTATCCATTGAGGCTTTTGTAGTTTGCTTTCACAGTTCTTGCCAATTTTCTTTCATCATTACTTTTTCATAGCTCTTAAACTTCTGCTCCTGGTCCCTAAAAGATTTCCAATCCTCTAGTTTACCTTAACTGTATAATATTGTATGTCATGCTTTTTTGATTTTCAGATGTTTGATTTCTATCTTTACTGTGCTGTTTTGTGTTTTTTAAAAATTGCGTGCATACAGAGGGCCTGAAATGCAATATAATGCCTGTTATTTTTGTTGACCTCTCCTTTTTCCCTTGCTGTGCTTTTAAAGGAGGGCTTATGCCCGAAACGTCGATTCTCCTGCTCCTTGGATGCTGCCTGACCTGCTGCGCTTTTCCAGCAACACATTTTCAGCTCTACTATAAAATGACCAAGCTTAGACATGCAGGCCATGTTCACACTAAAAAACATGCATGCATCTTTCAAATATATTTATATGCTTTGCTAGGAGCAAGTTAGCAGATGTAATCAATATCTGGATGCAAGATGGGCCTTTTCAAATTATGAAATGGTTTGCTGAAGAATTATTTTTGTAAATTGGAGCTGGGGGTATTCTTCAGCACCTTGAAAATTAGCGTTTTCTAAATTGTGGCAGCCTTAGTTTTCCTTGTTTAAAAAGAAAGAGACAGAGGGGGTACTCACAAATGCCTTTTGCTTCAATACTGCTGTAGACTTCATTCTTGTTTTTTGCACGTGGACTGCATTTCTTAACTAGGACATGCGATAGGTAACTGAGGAAAATAACCTTTCGCAACTACCACCACTGTTATCTTCCTTGTGCTGTTGGTAAAAACTTGCTGTCACTATCTTCCAATGCCCATTTGCCGTCAATATCTTTGGTACCCATTTTCCGCGATCATGACGTGTTTATGTTCTTCTACATGTTAGCCATCATAACATAAATCACAGAGACTCAGATACTTATTAAGACATGTACCTTGAAGTTTATGAACAAATAATTCTACTCGAATAGGACTTAGATCATAAGACCATAAGACATAGGAGAAGAAACGAAGCCATTCAGCTTATCGAGTCTGCTCTGCCATTCAATCATGGCTGATACATTTCTCAACCCCATTCTCCCCATAACCCTTGATCCCCTTGATACTCAAGAGCCTATCTATCTCTAACTCAAATATATTCAAAGATCTTGCCTCCACAGCCTCTGTGGCAATGAATTCCATTGATTGGAATGAAGAAGTTTCTCCTTATCTCCATTCTAAAAGGCCTTACCTTTACTCTAAGGCTATGCTTTCAGGTCCTGATCTCTCCTGACAATGGAAACAACTCCCCGACTTCTACTCTGTCCAGGCCATTCAGTATTTTGTATATATCAATTAGATCCCCCTCATCTTTCTAAACTCAGAGTATAGACTCAGAGCCCTCAAAAGTTCCTCATATGTTAAGCTTTTCATTCCTTCTCATGAATCTCCTTTGAACACACTACAAGGCCAGTACATCCTTCTTGAGATATGGGGCCCAAAACTGCACACAATACTCCAAATATGGTCTGACCACAGCCTTATGGAGCCTCAGAACTACATCCTTACTTGTATATTCAAATCCTCTGAAAATAAATGCCATTGTTGCATTTACCTTCCTAACTATTGACTCAACCCACAAGTTTATCTTGAAAGAATCCTGGACTAGAACTCCCAAGTCTCTTTGCACTTCAGACTTCAGACCTCTGAATTTTCTCCCCATTTAGAAAATAGTCCGTGCCTCTATTCTTCCTAGCACACCTTCCCATGTTGTACACCATCTGTCACTTCTTTGACCACTCTCCTAACTTGTCCAAATCATTCTGCAGCCTCCCTGCCTCCTTTATGCTATGTGTCCCTCTACCTATCTTTGTATTGTCTGCAAACTTAGCCAGAAAGCACTCAGTTCCTCCATCTAGATCATTAATATATAAAGTGAAAATTTGTTGTCCCAACACTGAACCTTGCGGAACACCACTTGTCACCAGCTGCCATCCTGAGAAAGACCTTTTTATCCCCACTCTCTTCTTTCTGCCTGGTAACTAAGCTTCTATCCAGGTTAGCACCTTGCCTCTTGTGCGGCACTTATCAAAGGCCTTCTTTAAGTCCAGATAGATAACATCCGTTGGCTCTCCTTGGTCTAACCTGCATGTTACTTCCTCAAAGAATTCTAGCAGATTTGTCAGGCATGACCTCCCCTTGATGAAACCATGCTCACTTTGCTCTATTTTACTGTATACTTCCAATTATTCAAAAATCTCATCCTTCATGATGGATTCCAGGATTCTACCCATGACTGAGGTTGGGCTAATCAGTCTGTAATTTTATGCCTTTTGTCTTACTCCCTTTTTAAACAAAGATCTCACGTTAGCGATTTTCCAATCCTCTGGGACCCTCCCTGATTCTAGTGATTCCTGAAAGGTCACCACTAATACCTCCACTATCTCTTCAGCAATCTTCCTTAGAACTCTGGGGTATAGTCTATCTGGTCCTGGTAATTTATCCACCTTCTGGCAATTCAGTTTTTCCAGCACTATCTCCTTGGTGATGGCCACCATACTCAGCTCTGTCCCCTCACCCTCTTGAAGTTTTGGGATATTACTTGTGCCTTCCACCATGAAGACAGACGTCAAGCATTTATTCAGTTCATCTCCTTGTTACCCTCTCTATCTCTTCAGCATCATTTTGCAGGGGCCCAATGTCCACTTAATCCTCTCTTTTGCCCTTTATATATCTAAAGAAACTCTTACAGCATTCTTTTATATTACTGGCTAGTTTACCCTCATATTTAATCTGACCTCTCCTTATTTCTTATTTTGTCACCCTCTGTTGGTCTTTGTAAGCTTCCAAATCCTCTGGTTTCCCACTCCCTTCACCATGTTATATGCTTTCTCTTTTGCTATTATACTATCCCTGACATCCCTGGTCAGCCATGGTTGCCTTATCCTCCCTGTAGCATGCTTCTTTTACCTCTGGATGAATTTCTGCTGTGTCACCTGAATTACTCCCAGAAACCTCTGCCAATGCTGTTCCACTGTCTTTCCTGCCAGGGTCCTCTCCCAGTCAATTCTACCTCCTCCCTCATGCCTCTGTAGTTGCCTTTATTCAGCTGTAATGCCATTCTATCTTCTCCCTCTCAAATTGCAGAGTAAATTCAATCATATAATGTTCACTGTCCCCTAAGGGCTACTTCACCTTAAGCTCCCTTATCAAGTCTGCCTTATTGTGCAACATTAAATCCAGTATTGCCTGTTCCCTAGTGGGCTCCACCACAAGCTGCTCCAAAATGCCATCCCGTAGAGTTTGATATATAGTCTGCATTATGTCCCTACTTAGATTACTATTATATTACATATATGGCTGACTGGTTACCTGCTAACTGAGCAGACTGATGAAGGGCTTTTGCTCGAAATGTATATTTTCCTGCTCCTCCGATGCTCTCTGACCTGCTGTGCTTTTCCAGCACCACTCTAATCTTGACACTACCTGTTAACTGAGCTTACAATCTACTAATAAGAGGTAAACTGGAAACCTCTTATTAGTAGATTGTCACATGTAGTGGTGTCATCTAACTGTTTCAAAGGTATAGTGCTTCTCTTGAGTTCTGCTCAACACTATAATGGTGGATGTCTACACATACACTCTTGGAGCTTGCTGCCTGTTATTACATTTCTTGGTCTTTAGCGTCCCTAGTTTATCCTTATTTTACAGGAGAGCTTTCTTACTTTCCAGTCCGGTAACAATCTTTGTTTACATTTATACGTTACAGGTTACGATATCTAGCTCTCTAGTGTCGAGTCTAAGTCCTTGGTCTTGATTTGCTTCCTTTCATCTCTCTCTGCACAGTTCTCTTCTGCTTTTATCAACGTTACATCATCGTCTTTTAAAAATTCCAGTTCATTGCTTTCAGAAAGTACAGCCAAACTAGATACCACAGGCATAAACCATTACACATTAAAAGACACCTACTCTGTGAAAGATTATTGAAAATAAAGATCTCAAAGATACATAAAAGTAGAAGGTACATGCTTCACGGTGGATACCATCTCTATGCCATTTTTGTAACAATTACTCGAGGTACATTCAATAGCATATGCATGACAGTTACCTCCATGTGAAAAGTATCTCTGTGTCTTGTGAAGAAGATATTCATTTAAATCAATACTGAAAGAATGTCGTGCAAGGAAAATATTCATGCTATTCAAGAATAGATTCTGGCATAGGACTATTATCAGAAAGCATTTTTTTTCATTCAGAGATATCAATACTCAGAATAATCGAGTTTGAGTCAGTGGAAACACTCAAAAGATGGTTAGGTAATTGGGGAAGGGAAATCATGAGATTTCATTGAAGGATTCATTGAATTGCACTACACATCCGTACTTCACCATGTATTAGAGATACAGTTTACTGTTAATCTAGACACTTCTATTTATTTAAATTCACTCCATCATATAACCGTGCACCAGTCTTTGACACAAAGGAGTACAAAGTCTCAAATATAATAGAAATTTTACCAAGTGTTTGAAATTCAGCACACAGTGATTCAATCTGCTCATTTAAACATAAATAGAAATCAAATTTCTCCATCACAATTGTCAACAAGTAGCAGTAGGCTTGGGTTTAGTGCTCCGCTGCCCAATGTGTTTCACAATTAGATTTCTTTTTAATGATCAACCAGTTGTATTTATTAAGGACATAATATGAGAACATTAATGTAAGTTATATTTTATACAACAGTGCTGAGGATATCGCTGAGAAATGAGCTTAGAAGAAATACCAAGACTAATTGTGCAAGGAACATTGAGCTACTGAAATGCTGCATTTACTGATGTGTTCCAAACTTTCTAGTTGAACCCATGATAACACAGATTCCTCAGATACTGTTCCAAGTCAGTTCCCCAGATAATGACATAATCAATCACAGTTTATGCAAAAATCTTATCCTTTAGCCTGTTGATGCTAAAATGTACCAACAAATAGGCAGAAAGCAAAATAAAATCAATGTTAATTGTAATTTTTACAATTTATGTGCTGTTAATATGTTTTTTCACTAGCAAAATCTTTGTGTGTGTCCATCCCAATTCTCAGAAGATCTCTAATCAGAAGAGTATGGATTTCATCTTAACTGGTGGGAGTGACACTGAGGCTATAGGGAATGATGAGTAGAAATTATATTGTGGCAAGTGTAAAACTAACTGAATGAGAGTTAGTCCAAGTAGTGAAGCAAATGAAAGCAAATTCATTGTGGAAAAAGTGTTTTTAATATGATTTTTTTGAGTGTGGTTAGAGGTGCACTCATCCACAAAGTGGGGAGCATTTTATCATACTCCTGACTTGTGGTTTGTAGATGATGGACAGGCTTTCAGGAGTCAGAAGGTGAGTTACTTGCCACAGTACACCTAACTTCTGACTTGTTGTTGCAGTTATTGTATTTATTGGGTGACTCCAGTTGAGTTTCAGGTCAATGGTAACCTCCAGAATGTTGATAGTGTAGAATTCATTGATGGCAATATGAATGAATGTCAAGGGATGGTGGTTAGTTTGTTTCTTCTGATGGTCATTGCTTGGCATTTGTATGGCTTGAAGGTTACTTGCAACTTGTCAGCCCAAGACTGGATATTGTCCAGATCTTGTTACATTTAAATATGGACTGCTTCAGTATCAGAAGAGTCGTGAATGGTGTGAGTATTGTGCAATTATTGGTGAACACCCCCACTTCTAACCTTATGATGGAGGGAAGGTCATTGATGAAACAGCTAAAAATGGATATGCCTAGGACACTATCCTGAGGAACTCATGTGGGGATGTCCTGAAGCTGAGATGACTGACCTCCAACAAATGCAATCATGTTTCTATGTGTCAGGTATTACTCCAATCAACGGAGAGTTTTCCTCCGAGACCCATTGAATCCAGTTTTGCTAAGGCTCCTGAATGCGACTCTTGGCCAAATGCAGCCTTGATGTCAAGGGCTGTCACTCTCACCTCACCTCTGGAATTAATCTTTTTTGTCCATGTTTGAACCAAAGCTGTAATGAGGTCAGCTGGCAGAACCCAAACTGGGCACAACTGAGCAGGTTATTGCTGAGCACACCTGCTTGATAGCACTGTTGATGACACTTTCCCTCATTTTAGTGATGATCGAGAGTAGTAATTGGGGTGGTAATTGGCCAAGTTGGATTAGCTCTGTTCTTGGTGGACAGGAAATTCCTGGGAAATTTTCCACACTGTTGGATAGGCACCAGTTTTGTCACTTTACTGGAACAATTTGCTTTTGTGGCGTCGCAAGTTCTAGAGCACAAGCTTTCAGTAGTATTGCTGCAATACTGTCAGGGCCCATAGCCTTTGGAGTATCTAGTACCCCCAGCCATTTTTTTTATATCACGTGGCTGAAGACTGGCATCTGCGATAATGGGGTCCTTTGCAGGAGGCCAAGATGGACCATGCACTCAGTATTCTGGCTGGAATGGTTACAAATGCTGCAACCTTATCTCTTGCAAATATACACTGGATCCCTCATAAGCAAGGATGGGATTATTTGTGGGGCTTTCCCCTCATGGCGAATTATTTAATTACCCACTATCTTTCATAACTAGATGTATCAGTACTGTAGAGTTTAGATCTGATCCTTTCATTGTGGGATCATTTAGCTCTGTCTATCAAATGTTGCTTATGCTGTTTGGTATGCAAATAGTCCTGTTTGGTAGCTTCATCAAGTTGACACCTCATTTTTACATATGCCTGGCACTGCTCCTGGCATGCCTTCCTGAACTCTCCATTGAACCAGGATTGATCCCCAGGTTTGATTGTAATGGTTCAATGGGGAATATGCCAGACCATGAGGTTACAGATTGTGCTGGAGTACAATTCTGCTGCTGATGACCCACAGTGCCTCATGGATGCCCAGCCTTGAATTGCTAGCTCTGTTTGAAATCTGTCCCATCTTGTATGGTGATAGTGCCACACAACACGATGGAGGTTATTCTCAGTGCGAAGGCAGGATTTCATCTCCATGAGGACTGTACAGTGGTCACTGTTATCGATACTGTCATTGCCAGGTACATCTGCAGCCGGCAGATTGGTAAAGATGAGCTTAAGTATTTTCTTTCACTCTTTATTGTTCCCTCACTACCTGCTGCAGCCCATTCTAGCAGCTATGTCTTTTAGGATCTGAACAGGTTGATCAATAGTACTGCTGCTGAGCCTCTCGTGGTGGTAGACATTGAAATTCCCCACCCAGAGCACATTTTGTGCCCTAGTCTATGGTTTACTGCATTGTCCGTGTGGTGCTCAACGTAGAGGAGTACTGATTCATCAGCTGAAGAGGGAGGCAGTATGTGGTAATCAGCCAGACGTTTCCTTGCCGTGTTTAACCTGATCCCATGAGATTTCATGGGTTCTGGAGTTGAGGTTAGGGACTCCCAGGGAGATTCTCTCCTGACTGTATGCCAGTGCAATTCCACCTCTCCTGAGTCTGTCCTTCTGATGGGATGGTACTATCCAGGGCTGGTGTTGTCCGGGACATATCCATACTCACAGAATCATGTCTTAGAGACAATATTGGGCTGCTGTTTGACTAATCTGTAGGACAGAAAATATTGAGATTTTGAGCCACAAAGCAGCGCAGCTCCTCGTCTATGGTTCAGTCAAACTCAGAGTACAGAGGGGCCCTTATCCCTATTAAAGGGTACAGCCTGTAACATCACTAGAGCCATTTCACTCTCCAACTGGTAATAATACAATGGTACATCACCTTGCTGCAAGCTAGTACTGTACTTGTTTTAAGATGGCTACACTGTATGATTGGTACACTGAATGCTGCTTTCCCCCAGATATTAGCAGCTTGAACCCTCAATAACTGCTCACTATGAATTTGTATTCCTGCCCTGTTACATTGCTGATGTGGTTTGCATGTCACACACTCATTGTTGGAAAAGTGGCTTTGCAGGCATTAAAATGGCTCTTTATTAACTTGTGTGTCTACATTGTTGTTTAAGGCACTTCATTGCCACCAATTCTGCTTTGCCTATACTTAATCTGAGGTCTGTCTAATGATCAGTGGTAGAGGATCCAACATTACCAAGTTATTACAAAAACAACATTGCTGTTAGTTTACACGATGGTTTATTGCATGATAGCAATAAGTTCAAATCCATTGTTTGTCAGGTATAATTACTAAGACTCTCAAGATTTGTACATAATAAATCTGCTCCCTATGAAGGGTAGTGTGGAACTTACTGTCTCCACCCACAGGCCATAGAATATCCCCTCAAATACAGTGTGTAACATGAACATTAAATCCTTCAGAAGCATTACCTCATACAATATTAGCCTTTTGATTGTCCTCCGGTATAGTCTCATTGGTGTAACTCTCAAACAATTGGCTATATACAGGGGAAATAATTGTGCATCGTTCAGAAGAGAAACTAAAATAGTAAGTTATATGTTTCGACTAAAGGTTGAAAGGATGTTGCAATGTTCATATTTATTGTTCATAACCAGCAGCAAAGACCACAAGACTGGCAATTCCCCAAAGGAGTCCAGAACTGTGAAAGTGCAAATGAAGGCTATATTTTTCATAAGCCTTCAACCATCTCCTCTCATTTTATACCTAACCAGGAAAATCCATGCTTCCATGTCAGGAAAACTCAATAATTGAACTCAGTCAACCAGTTAACAAGGTTATTTTGAGAGACCTATCTCTCTTGTCCTAATTCTGATTCTTTCTCTTGCCGCAAGCTGCCAAGGATTCCAATGTCATTTTTCACAGTGCATGCACAAACATTCATGTAGCAGGGAAATCTTTGAAAGGATGCTAAAGGTACAAAAACTAGTCATCACATTCATTTTAGGTGAGTTAATTGTAGAAGGTATCTGAATCTTTTCTTTCTCCAAAAGGAAGATGATGATCTTCAATTTACACTTCTCAACCTTGCAAAAAAAGCCATCGGCCCATCAGTGAACCTACAAAGCAGCCAACAATGTATTGAATCAACCACAATTGTCACTAGTACTAAAGGTTCTTGTAACAAACAGGCTGCAGAAAAGAAACTAAAGCACAAATTTTGGAGATTTTCAAGAATCCTAAAATGAAGAAAGGTTTGTATTTATTTTGCACGGTTCAAAATTATTGAACATCTCAAAATGCTGCCAACTTCTTATCCTAAAGTGTGGTCACTTTAGGACCACAATTGGTGACAGACAAATTTTCCACAAGAAACTCCTGCAAAAGATATATGATAATGACCAAAATATTTTGTGATGTTGATTGATGGATATGGGGATTGTTTTCCAGCTCTTTGTCAAAACAATGTTGAGGGCTATCCATCCATACAGACAGATTGGGCTTCTATTAAACATCCCAGATGAAAGACTGCAATCAACAGTGCTGCTTCACCACCGGACTGAAGTATTAGCCTTCATCTGCGTACTCAATGCCTGGAGTGGGGCTTTGAACCTAGAATCTTGTGAATCGTCGGTGAATCTATTGCTAACTAAGTCACAGCTGACATATAACAATTAACATCAAAAATGTGGAAAAACTTTTTCAAGCGATAATTTTAAAAGGTGGTGTGTCATGGCCTGGAATATGACTACAGTTAAAACAAGCACTGGGAATTCCCTGTCATGATGGCATTCTGCTATTTGCCAGTTATTAAATTGGAGTAAATCTTGGATAGATTTGTCGATGGAGGTTCTGCTGTTATCAAATTAGATGGATAAGGAAATCCTGTCTCAGGGAACTGATGTACTCCACTTAGGTTTTCAAAAAGCATTTAACAAGGTGTTGCGTCCAAGGTTATTGTGAAAAGTAACAGCTCATATAACATATTAGCATTGATAGAAGATTAGCTGACTAAAAAAAGAATATAGAATAGTCATAAATCAGTTATTTTCCAGTTGGTAAGATATGATCAGTGGTCTGCTACAGGGAGCAAGGCTGGTCTACATTTTTCTTCACAATTTATGTAAATATTTTGAAAGAAGGAACAAAAGGTGTGGTTTCAGTATTTGCTGATCACTCAAAGGTAGGTAGGAAAATAAGTTGTGAATATAGAGAAGGAGGCTCCAAAGGGATCTGGATAGAATATGTGAATACAAACACATCTGGAAAATGGAGTGACGTGGAAATCTGTGAAATTGTCCATTTTAGCAATAAGAATAACACAGAAGTATCTAAATATAAATGCTGAGAGATTGCAGAGGTCTGTGATATGGACGAGTTGAGAGTTCCAGTATATGAGTTGAAAAAGGTGTATAACAGCAAGCACTTAAGAAATCTTACAGAATGTTATTGTTTATTGTAAGGGGAGTTGAATACAAAGCAGGAAATTTATGATTCAGTGACACAGGGTATTGATGAGATCACATCTGGAATAATGTAATCTCCACTTGTGAGATAGACAAGGGCACCAGATTCATGCAAACAATTGTACCTTCAGGTTCTCATCTAAGTTATATACCATCTGGATGTGGGCATATTCCTACACTGTTTGTGGGTTGATTTGTGGAATTGCTGACTAAAAGGTATCATGAAAACACCTTCACTGTATGAACTAAAGTAGATCATGCAAAAAAGGTTCATTGTCACCTCCTCAAGGGAAATTAGAGCGAGGCTTTAAAATATACCAGCCTTGGCAGAGCTACGAAGAGAAAATATAAAGAAAAACACATATAGCATATTTCTAACTGAATCCGGTGTGACTAATTGTTTTAATAATCTGTCTGCAATTCAAGCAAGAAATCATAATATTTAGCAACTGATAACACATCATTGTTTTGCATAATTAAATGTTCAACCCCCATCTGGACTTGTTTTACTAAATTGGTACAAGTTCTAAACTGGCTTGCCATGCATGACACTTTGCTATAGTTTTCTTATAATTATAATGCGTTTCCTTACTCATCATTTGGCATTTCATGTATTATTTTACCTTGGGTTATATTGGAATGAAACACTAGCTTTATTTCCATGCTTAACTTCAGACATTGTGTTATGATTTTAAATATCAAATTTTACGATTTTCTTTGAGGGAATAATTGTTATTTTTGACATTAAGATTCTTAATTATATGGGAAATGAAAATGGCTAGTTTGAGAATCTGCTTAGCAAACTTAAAACAATGGCCAATCAAAGTGTGGTGTGTGTGTTGCTTTCAGAAAGTAAGAATGGCAAGTGTGGAAACTAAACAATTGATAATGTCTCTAACCTTCTGGGTGGAGTCTGGAAGTCCACTGCTGTCTCAATGAAAGGTTAAGTTATTCATATTGTTTCCTTGAATAAAAGAGAAGTTTGGGAATTGCAAACAATCAATTTAAATCTATAACAAAAACAGAAATTGTTGGCAAAATTCAGCAGGTCTGGCAACATGCGTGGAGAGAAAGCAGAATTAACACTTTGAGTCTGTTGATTCTTCATCAGAACTGATAGCAGTGAGGGATGTACGGTGGTTCTGCCAAAGACAATGCCAGGGCTGAGGGGATTGACGAGGCAGTTGGGGGAGGAGGTGGGGGGGAGAGATAAATGCGTAGGTGGAGACAGATTTTTGGGCGGCACGGTGGCTCAATGGTTAGCACTGCTGCTTCACAGCACCAGGGACCTGGGTTCGATTCCAGCCTGAGGCAACTGTCTGTGTGGAGTTTGCACATTCTCCCCTTGTCTGCGTGGGCTTCCTCCGGGTGCTCCGGTTTCCTCCAACAGTCCAAAGATGTGCAGGTCAGGTGAACTGCCTATGCTAAGTTGCACATAGTGTTCAGGGATGTGTAGGTTAGCTGCATTAGTCGGGGTAAATGAAGAATAATAGGGTAGGGGGTGGGTTGCTCTTCGGAGAGTTGGTGTGGATTTGTTGGGCCGAAGGGCCTGTTTCCACACTGTAGGGATTCAATCTTAAGATCCCAAGGAGAGAGAGAGAGAGAGAGATAAAAGGGGTAGGCAGACAAGGAGATTATTGATAGTAGGCCAGGACAGAAGAAAAGCTGAATAAGTTAATGAGAGCTGAGATAGCAGAGAGTGGGTAGGCTGTGCTGACTGCAAGATTAGAGCGGTGCTGGCAAAGCACAGCAGGTCAGGTAGCATCTGAGGAGCAGGAAAATCGACGTTTTGGGCATAAGCCCTTCATCTGCATAACTCATTCCTGAAGCATCTGGAGTACCCACCTCTGCTCTGTGCTGAGTGCAACCTATGTCATGATAGGACTGGGTGTGGGGATGGGTTAAAAACATGGAAGGATGGAAGTTGTTGAATTTGATGTTGAATCCCAGAAGTGCAGGTTCCCCAAGGAGAAAATGAGATGCACTGAAGCTCACTGGAACACTGTAGCAGGCCTGTGACAGAAATGTTCCATTCAAATCCATGGACAACAGAGTTGGAATATGTAACTTGCATTAGTGATTGTATTTATCCAGTTTCCAATGATGCATATATCCTGTTGTGTGGACACTCCGTTTGCTTATCTCTGTAGAATAGAAGTATATCTCCTGCACAAGGAAGTGTACACTGGTTGAGTTGATGAACCGAATGACCTCTGTGTGTCCTGAGGGATCAATCATGTTAATGGAATTGAGAAATGAAGTGAAGAACTATTTTGTGACACATACTGGCTCCAAGCCAATAGTGGCCTTGAGCCAACAAAGGTCTGAAAAGAAGCTGAAACCCAAATTAAAACCAGATGTTAATCTAATGGAAACTTGATTATTCCATTCACACTAAAATGTATGACACAGGGCAAAAAAAATCAAAATTATATCCATAATTTAGCTCATCATTATGATAATATAGTTGATATTTTTAGAACATAGAACATAGAACAGTACAGCACAGAACAGGCCCTTCAGTCCACAATGTTGTGCCGATCACTGATCCTTATGTATGCACCCTCAAATTTCTGTGACCATATGCATGTCCAATAGTCTTTTAAATGTCCCCAATGACCTTGCTTCCACAACTGCTGCTGGCAACGCATTCCATGCTCTCACAACTCTCTGTGTAAAGAACCCGCCTCTGACATCCCCTCTATACTTTCCTCCAACCAGCTTAAAACTATGACCCCTCGTGTTAGTCATTTCTGCCCTGGGAAATAGTCTCTGGCTATCGACTCTATCTACGCCTCTCATTACCTTGTATACCTCAATTAGGTCCCCTCTCCTCCTCCTTTTCTCCAATGAAAAAAGTCCAAGCTCAGTCAACCTCTCTTCATAAGATAAGCCCTCCAGTCCAGGCAGCATCCTGGTAAACCACCTCTGAACCCTCTCCAAAGCATCCACATCTTTCCTATAATAGGGCAATCAGAACTGGACGCAGTATTCCAAGTGCGGTCTAACCTAAGTTTTATAGAGCTGCAACAAGATCTCACGACTCTTAAACTCAATCCCCCTGTTAATGAAAGCCAAAACACCATATGCTGTCTTAACAACCCTGTCCACTTGAGTGGCCATTTTAAGGGATCTATGTACCTGCACACCAAGATCCCTCTGTTCCTCCACACTACCAAGAATCCTATCCTTAATCCTGTACCCAGCTTTCAAATTTGACCTTCCAAAATGCATCACCTCGCACTTATCCAGGTTGAACTCCATCTGCCACCTCTCAGCCCATCTCTGCATCCTGTCAATGTCCCGCTGCAGCCTACAACAGCCCTCTATACTGTCAACAACACCTCCAACCTTTGTGTCGTCTGCAAACTTGCTGACCCATCCTTCAAGCCCCTCATCCAAGTCATTAATAAAAATTACAAACAGTAGAGGCCCAAGGACACTCACCACTGACCTCCAGGTAGAATATTTTCCTTCTACTACCACTCACTGCCTTCTGTTGGCCAGCCAATTCTGTACCCAGACAGCTATTGCTGGTCACCATTGATGTATTCCCTTTCCCACATGATCCATTTCCCAACTATGCCCTATCAGCTACATTCCTTACGATTTATATTTCCCCCTTTCACAATTGTCATCCCCTCTCCACCCCAGCCTTAAGCTCCCAGTAGTCAAAACTAAGTTCCACTGCTTCTCTCCCATAGCATTGGGCACTTGGGAAGCCTCCCTATTTGGCTTTTAGTAAATGGACTCCCTAAACTGACATGGCTCAGCACCTTGAGTGACACCACCAAATAGTCCCAGTTGAGAAGTTCCCAGGCCCCTGATCGACACCTATAGTACAGACTGAAGTTCCCTGATGATGAGTGCTCAGACTGGACACTAGACTGGACTTGTGCTTGGTCCTTATGCAGTATGGTTAGCGTGTAAACTGGTGGTTCTTGGTGCAGGGGCGAACTTGAAGTGACACACTGCTACAGGGAAAATCTCTGGCCCCTTGACCTAGGACTGTTGACCATCAAGAGTGAGTGAATGAGTGAGTGTGTGTATGTGTGTGCGTGTGTGTGTGTCTGTATGTGTTTGTGTATGTGTGTGTATTAGGAGACAAAGATAGAAGACTGTGAGCCTTTAGGGCAAACACACTAAAAGACATGACACAACCACGCTAGCAAGAGCAAGGCATGGATACTGTGAGCATGCAGGTAGACACTAAGTGATTGAGTGTTAAGAAAGCAAGTGAGCAGTCCTGTGATACAGCCTGGCTCATTTGAGAACAGGATAGTTGTCCCTATCTATTATGACTGTAATAAGGTTAGCTAGGTGGACCCCATCAAATATGAGTTCCCTGATTCGGGCTGTTAATCTGGTCCAATCAGGGAGCCCTGGCTGACAGATATAAAAAGGAATGTCAGACATTCTGCTCACTCTGAGAGCTGGCTCTGAGGGAGATGAATCAGTGTCAAGGACTCCCCATGTGAAGAAAAGGGTATCGGGATACTGACTTCTGTGGAGTTATTTCACTGTCCACAAAGTGTGATGTCAGCAGTGTTCCAACAACATTTGCCAATTACAAGGTGTAGTAATGACATATAGCAGTCCCATTGTGCAAGGGGATTGGAGATGTACCATGATAGCACAAACAGGCTGGGAAGTGTCAGATGCCAGTGTCCATGGACATGGTAAGCACACAACTGATGCATTGGAGCATGCTGAGAGACATTGACATATCCAAGATGGTGATCTGGAGGAGCAAATAATGAGCTTGAGTCCCCAGGTACCCACGCTGACCTTCATGTCAGGAATTCTCTGTATCTAGCTCTGTCCTGTAACAGGACAGGAAGCTGCATATTAATGAGGCAAGATGTACAATTAATGAGGGCGATAACAAGCAATAATCCCCATCAATAGATCATTCCCTAGCTAGAATCTTCTCTTGACTCCCAGTAGTTGGAAATTAACTTGGTTGCTCTTGGCTGAGATAAGCATCACTAGGTGCATCCCTGACTTCTCACCATAGCCCACATTATTCAGGCCCTTATAAAATTCCATCGTATGAATTATTTCAGATGAACTGAAGTAACACAGGGGAGGCCCAGGTGCCATCAGAAGGATGACAATCCATTTCTACAATTAGTAGGCAAGTGAGTACCAAGTGCTTTCATTGGCTAGCTGTTACTGGGTGGTTAGTGATCACTGCTGACAACATACCTCCAGGAGAAGTGCACTGACAGGGAATCAAAATAGGAGCAGGACCATCCAACCAGACAAGCCGCCTATATTATTCAATCTGATGCCAGCAGGTCTCCAGTTTCAAGTTCATTTTTCCACCTATTCCCTTCAGACCTTGATCTCCAGAGAGTCTAAAACATCTCTGCATCTGCACCCCCACCTGCAGTAGAATAGTAAAACAACATCACCTGATTTTCTTGGGCAATAAATAACTCCAAATATGTTCAGCATTTTTATTTTCCCAATTGACAACCTACCACAAGTGTTACTTATAGACAGTCAGAGGAAGATGTATAATATGATAAATAATGCCCAGGGAGAGTCTAACCATTATCTACTTGTTACTCTGTCACTAGAGTCCAGTGATCAGCCCTGCTCATGGAAATATTCATCATAGTAAAGTGCTCCTCGGTGTCCTGCAACTTGAAATTATCAATCTCTCTCTGCAAGTATATTTGCCATTTTATTGCACCTCCAGCGCAGAGTGAATCTGCACCTATGCACCAGTAGTTAAATGTTGTTAATCAATCCTGAGCAGGAAGATGAATTGCTGTGAAATTGTGTTCTATACCACTGCTGCTATAGCAAGTCCTGAAGTGAATAAACACATGCGCAGTGCTTCCAGTCAATTCCTCCATTGATCCTGAAGCATCCCATCGTTAGGAATGATGCAAGCACAGACTCGTCAGAAGCTCAATGTCAGCAGAACATGATGCCGAGTGATAGTTCTGGCTGATTTGATGCACTTTTAAACAAAAATATGGACAGTACAGTTTCACTGAATGCTAGTGCTAAAGATATTGAGCATTCAATCGCACAAGGAACTTCTGCAGCTCTGTCAGAGTATCTTGGTTCAAGCATATTGGCAGAATCAAAAAAAGGGGTTTAGAACACTGGTATTTATGTTGCACATATTTTGAAGGCAGTGCTGACACCTGTGTTCTGGTTGTCTTATGGTGACAGATTGAAACCTGAGGCCACTCCTCAGATTGAGTACAATTTCCACAGCTTTTAGTTTCCTTGGACCAACCATCTTGTTCCATTTGTTATTTTCTTTAAGTACTGTTAGTTTTTAACAGTTTATTAATCAATCCAAGTTTAAATCAACATGTTTGGGCTCTGAGTGCATTTGAAATATCTCTTTAAAGATATATTGACTACATTTGCCTTTATTGGTCAGTGTATTGAATATAGGAGTCAGGAGGTCATGTGGTAGGCTGTACAGGGCATTGATTAGGCCTCTTTTGGAATATTATATTCAATTCTGATCTCTCTGCTATAGGAAGGATATTTCTAAATGTGAAAGGGTTCAGAAAAGATTTACAAGGATGTTGCTGGGGTTTGAAAGTTTGAGCTATAAGGAGAGGCTGGATAGGGACTGTTTTCTATGGAATATCAGAGGCTGAGGAGTGACCGTACAGAGGTTTATAAAATCATGATGGGCATAGATAGGGTAAATAGTCAAGATATTTTCTCCAAGGTAGGGGACTCCAAAACTAGATGCCATAGGTTTACGGTGAAAGGGGAAAGACTTAAAATGAGGGGCTACCTTTTCATGCAGCAGGTGATGTGTGTATGGAGTGAACTGCTAGAGGATGTGGTGGAGGCTGGTAAAATTACAACAGTTAAAAAGCATCTGGATTGGTTTATGAATATGATGGGTTTAGAGAAAGATGGGCCAAGTGCTGGCAAATGGGATTAGATTCATTTGGGATGCCTCGTTGGCATGGATACGTTGGATCGAAGGGTCTGTTTCCATGCTGTACACCTCTGACTGATTCACATCTCAGTGTTCATAACCAAAAATTCAAGTGAAAACTACATTATACTGCACCTATGAGCTACAGGCATCTGGAGGTCATTGCTGGAGAAGCAGTAACAGAACACAAAGGGGAAAAACTGTAAGGGAATGAGGCAAGTGTTGTGTTACTGCTTTCTGACTTGAGTACATTCATGAGCCAAAGGTCAGGATAACAACACCTGGCCTGCAGCCTTGAGGAGTCCAGGCAGCAGCAGCTGGAGAGGTAGAAAGGATCTTTCACCTGCAGAGATCTAGAAGCATGGGAGACAGTCTCAGAATGAAAGACCAACTATTAAGGACTGAGACACCTGACTTCTTCACTTAGAAAGTGGCAACTCTTTGGAGTTCTTCACCTCAGAGGGGAAATTCAGTCATCAAGTAAGACTAAGATTGAGATTGATATATTTCTATTATTAACGATATCAAAGATGGTGGCAGTGAGGTAGATGATCTACAATGGTGGAGTCGACTCAAGGGCCTGAATGGTCATCCCTGCTCCTGTGTTCCTACAAGTTGCTGCAACTGCACATTATCAGTTAGTCAAGTAAACCTGTTTAGAATTTGCAAATAAAATGAGCCTACATCATTCACCAATCAGTATGAGCATATGTTAAAAAAGCATGCAACATGGTGATCACAGTGATTTGCTTAAAAAACAAAGACACTGATGTAAACTTCAAAACCACAGGACAAAACCTCATACAGACTTGAAGCAGTATAAAGTTAGCTAGAATCCCAGGATGAAAAAAATAACTATAGAAATGGTGCTGGCAGAGCAAGTTTTGAGCTGGTAAGATCAGTGGTCCATGCAGGTGATGTGCCAGTTCTGAGTTGGCCTAGAGAGAGACACCCTCATGTGTCATTCTTGTGCATAAAGGAGAAATTGTGCAAATCAAAAAAAAACTGGAGCTGCAGCCAAAAACAGTGGAGGGAGGCCATGTAAAAAAAAGATACACACAGCAGTAAAATGACTGAATCTCCACATAGGTACAAACAATGACTGCAGAAGCTGGAAACCAGATTCTGGATCAGTGGTGCTGGAAGAGCACAGCAATTCAGGCAGCATCCGACGAGCAGCAAAATCGACGTTTCGGGCAAAAGCCCTTCATCAGTTTAATAGAGTTATTATTGTAAATCCTCCAAACATCAATAGCATTTTGAAAATACACCAGGGTAATATCACCAAAATCCCTAGTTGGATCTAAATACCCACAGAGGTCATTTTTGAATTTAGACTGTTTATATAAGTATAGAATCTCTACAGTGTTGAAGCAGGCCATTGGGTACACACTAACCCTCTGAACACCATCCCACCCAGTCCCTACCCTACTTCTCATGGCTAATCCACCGAGCCTGCACATCCTGGATACTTTGGGCAATCCACCTAGCCTGCACGTCTTTGGGCTGTGGGAGGCAACCAGACCACCCAGAGGAAAACCCACACAGACACGGGGAGAATGTGCAAACTCCACACAGTCGGTCACCCGAAGCTGGAATCAAACCCAGGTCCCTGGTGCTGTGAGGCAGCAGTGCTAGCCACCAAGTCACTGTTCCACCCATAATGGATAGGGCTTTTTTTTTACATATTTAACCATCACAGAATAAGTTACCCAAGTGGTGAAAATAAAGACAGTAATTGGAAATAAGAGGCTGCGTGGAATCAATACTTTAAGTTGGTTTGTCTCAAGACAACCAAAAAGACCTTGCCAAGCTATGGAGCATACTGGAGAATTCAGCATCAACTTGAGAGGTCACCATCTGCTGTTTTACAGGCAACAGCTACACGAAAGAGGGAGGAAAAAAGAGAGGAAGAAGGGCTCAAAGCAAGGTGCCACTTCTGCCCAATGTATTCAGGAAGCAATTCTTCTGCATGAATTCCAGTGAGAAACAGTGTCTCAGATATTCCCAACTGACTAAGGACATCCTCAGTGAAATCCATTGCCTTTTGCACTATAACTGCAACCTCCAATCAGAATGAGGACTGCACAGGGTTAAGATTAGAGTTAGGAGCTTTGAAAATGACTACAGCAATAAACTTTAAAATGTAAGTCCCCTAGGCTGGAGCCTAAGATGTACAGAATATCATGGCAGTGTGCCATTCACTGTGGGGTAAGTGAGGTCCCTGGTGCTCTCTATTGAGAGGTGACAACATTTTATTATCGCCTGGCAGAAATAAGCAAATGTCCACGAACAAGGCAAGCTTTCCCCAGGGTGCAGGGTGCTGAGACACTTACTCATAGCTCATGACTCTTGTATACAGATATCTGCACCTTGAGAGCCATGCTGCCATAAAAACTGTGAAGAAACTGCACTGTGGCGTGCTTAAAAAATGCTTCCTCCACCTGAACCACTCTGGAGGAGACCTGCAGTGCAAGCGGAACATGTGCAAAATACCTGGCAGTTGACCTTTTGCTGCATGATCTTGTTATCACGGTTCACTGGCTGCATGGGGGCCATCTCTGGAGCCATGCTGAGCATGAGGAACAGAAAGAGAGGTTAACCGTAGCGCCATGGTGGCTCAGTGGTTAGCACTGCTGCCTTACAAGACCAGGGGGCCTGGGTTCGATTCCATCCTAGGGCAACTGCCTGTGTGGAGTTTGCACATTCTCCACAAGTTTGCATGGGTTTCCTCCAGGCACTGTGGTTTCCTTCCACAGTCCAAAGATCTGTAGCTTAGATGGATTGACCATGCTAAATTTCCCACAGTGTGCAGGCGAGGTGCTAAGCCACAGCAATTACAGGGGTAGGTAGTGTGGTGTTCCCTAGAGGGTTGGTGTAGACTCGATGGGCTGAAAGGCCTGCTCCCACACTGTAGGGATTCTATGATTCTTGAGAGCTTGAGTCTGCCTGAGCTGTCTGTTAAGAATTCATTCAAATGCAATATCAGTAACTGCATCCCAGTTCCACAAGCTGTGCCATATCTTACCTTCCATCTGATGCTGAACATCTTGTTCAGCAACAATGCAAACATAAAGCCATTACAAAATACATCTTCCAAATGGGTACAAATGTACACAATTTTTCTTTTATTTACATCAACAACGCATGCCATGCACCTCCAACCAATCCTGATGAAGGGCTTATGCCTGAGAAGTCAATTCTCCTGCTCCTCGGATGCTGCCTGACCTGCTGTGCTTTTCCAGCACCACACTCCCAACTCTGATCTCCAGCATCTGCGGTCCTTACTTTCTCCTACCTCCAACCAATTGGCCCTATTTTGTATGGATAAATGCACACATGTATATAGTTGACAACACCTGTCAAACCTCCAAATTTAACCACCCAGTGGAAAGACTTAAGATACCTAATACATAGGAACCCCACCGGCAGCACATTCCTAGCAAGTCACACACCATCCTGCCTTGAAGCTATATTACTGTTCCTTCTTTGTTGCTGCATTAAATAATGGCACTGTGGGGCAACACCATGGACTTGAAGGTTCAAGAAGGCAGCTCACCACCATCTTCTCCATGACAACTAGAACGGGCAATAGATGCTGGCCATATCAGTAATGCCCACATCGCAGGTACTCATAAATAAATGTACATAACAATATGAGCTCAGGTAAATCACAATTAATACTCGCCACCTGAATACAATTAAAACCCGACTAATGTACATAATTAAAACAGGGCTTATGTGGTGCAATGGTATTGGCAATATGTCTAGAACCAGGGTTAAGTTCAGAGGGGTTAATATCATCTGTGAATAGATTGGTTAAAAATAACACCATAATTAAAACATCTGTACAAAATACTTTGCCAAGCGGGCACTGGACTCCTCCATGTTCCTGACATTTCATACTAGATTTCCATTTTGTTGCACATTAGGTTTCTCCTTTACGGTACTCATGAAAGTGTTTCTCTTTGATATCTCTTTGAATTTATGTGAATCATATCTTCTGAGGATCTGGCACCTACTAGATCCTTAGACCTTGCTTCAGCTGCAGACTGTCATATCCAGTCTCTCACCACTTGTTGATCCTGATCTCCACTTTCAGCTGAAATATATAGTGTCAGTGTCTGAGCTGGGAGCTGTGGGTGTGAAATTATTTAACAACACTGTTCTTCAACATTATTCCCTTCTTACTATTCCTTCATTAGTTGGTCAGTTCTTATGGTCTTGAAAGGAAAAAGACATAAAGATGACGGAGACAAATATTATCAGTGATAGATACACAGAATGTGCAGTTATGGCCACTTCAGATCAGCTATGAACTTACTGAATGGTGGATATATTCAGGCAAAAGTTTCAGATATTCACACTTGAAGCAGAGCTGGGGGGAATCTGTAGGAACCTATTAAAGGCACAGAACTCTGATACAGGCCCCCAGGGATGCGATTACACAGCACCGTTTGGAATAAGTGGACACTCCCGGATTGAGTGGCTCAGAGAGTGAATGGATACTGTTGTAATTTCTCTTTAAGGCAGAAGAGTAGGCATTTGTCATCCAGTTTAGGAAGCAATGGGGAAGTACCATAACAGGAAGCCCATTTATATTTGAAAACCTCTATTTTCATTTATCTCAATATTTGGATATAAAATTGGATATAAAAAGCTGCTTTTCACAGTAGAGAAGGAAAAGTAAGATTGCCTTTTTAATTTTGGTATTGACCTTCTGCTTTAGCCTTGCATTAGATGTCTTAAAGCTATTGCAAATTGTAAGTTGCAGAATGATGTTGTCAGTCCTGGTTCTAATTCATCTTTTCAGTTCTTGCTGCACAAAATAGGTAACTACTGCTCCATCAGTTTGAGCTATTTGTCAGTAATTAAGTAGACAAACCCTTTGAAATCAGGGGAGCAGGGTGTGTAAAGGGGAAGTAGGTATTGGATTTCCTCGCTGCTTTTCAGTGAATCTAACATGCAGAGAATATCTTCTAGCAAGTCAATTTGGATTTAAGCTGTTTTTGCTGCGTGTGTGGCTTTAAAATGGTGTGCTGCCCAGACTCGTGTACAATACTTCAACTAAGTCTTAACTAATGATTTAAAAACAGGCGATACTGGAGCAGTCCACAGATCAGGCTGCACTGAGAACTTGGAGGAAAGTTCAATGAACTGAAACCTTGACCCTGAAATTTCAGGCTGGCAGTGCTCTCGATTATGGGCCAGAAAGTACAGCCATGGAACCCAAGACTAGATTTTGCAGTCCTCGGGCAATTAATTCCTGCAACCATGGCTTCAACCTCTTCAAGGCAATTGTCACACCCCAAGAATTGCTGGAAACTCAAGGATCTGCAGCAATTCAGTTCCAGCAGCGCCACCATGACGGCCACTGCTGGTATTGCAGCAGTTCCCAAACCAGCAACAATGGAGGAAATCCTGGGTTAAATAGGGCCAGGGATTTCTGATGCAGATCTGACAGGCCCCAGCGAGGGAAGTAGGGAGGGTCCACTGCAAGGTCATTGAGCAGGTTTTTGATCACATAAACAAAGGAGTGTCTGATCTGGAGGGTAACCCACCACTAGGGTCCTAGCAAGACTACCAGGTTTCACTGTCTTTAAGTGGCTATTAACCAGCCTAAGGATAGGTGAGTAACCAAAATGTCAAACACAGCAGGAAGGCATAATACTTTCCATTCCATCTGGTCTTCCACACTTGTCCCCTATTCCCTGCTTCCCTGTTGCTTATGGGAGGTATGAAGTTCTGACCTGGTTCTCTCTCACAAAGGTGCCCAATTGGTTGAGTCTTTCCAGCATTTTCTGTTGTTTCTTTATTGTTTTTTATTCATAGCACCTATCGCAGACTTTGTTTTTGTTGCAGCACAGTTTTTTGCTTTTGTATTAAATGGCCTCAAAAACTGAGCTCAAATTCTCAAACTACCTGGTACGATTTGAAGTCATGCTGTCAGATACATATTCATTACACTGCCATATCCCATCCCTCGGAAGACATGATTTCTTCATGTTTCTCACAAAGCTAATCGACAGCTACAAACTTTGGCTCCAGCCCTAATCCTTCTCCATCTATTGATTGTCTTGATCTCACTATCTCCTCTGATCTCAGGAGCAATTTTTATATTCCCTCAATCATGTTAGCTGCCTCCAGAAAGCTTGTTCTGATGAAAATTTGCTCTCAAAACATTGACCTTTCTATTTACAAATGCTGGGTAATATACTGCCAGCATTTCTTTTTTTTTTAATTCCATGAAGCTTGGTTTGCTCTCAAGATAAATATTTATTTTCCTGTCAACAACTCTTCATTCTCTGGCAATTCAGGGAGGGTGAGAGGATTGAGGCAGGATTTTAACCCTTGCCATATACTTTCATTGCTCACAATCCTTCCTCTGAAAATTGTCTGTCCGTGAAAGATAGTGCAGGTCCCACAGGTTGCCACATGTTTGTTAAGTGTGGTATTAAAACTGTGGCAGCTGCAGGATCATTTGATTAAAACAAACACAAAGTGTTTGTGAGCTTAAATGTGCTGGGGGTTTTATGCCATGATATCTGAAAACTGAGAAGAGTTATGAAGCCATTTTTCTTCTTGCATTTTGTTTTTTAAAGATGCACATTATAAACATTCCTCACAAGGAGACCTCTGCAGGGCTATTGGGAAAGAGTTAGGGAGTGGATTCTCAGCAAGAGAGAAGCCTCTCGTCTGGATTGATTATGTGAAACAAGAGGTATTAGACATTGCACTAGACATGTTTTGAGCATGTAACATGTACATTTCTGTTGAAGATTCTCATTCAGATGTAAGGAGAAAGCAGCCTTGAAAATGTTGTGCAGATATGCACACCTCGAGTAACTCCAGACCGTAAGACCATGAGACCATGAGACATAGGAGCAGGATTAGGCCATTTGGCCCAGTGTCTACTCCACCATTTTATCATAGCTGATATATTTCTGAACCCCTTTCTCATGCCTTCTCCCCAATAACCCCGATCCTCTTACTAATCAAGAACCTATCTATCTGTGTCTTAAATATACTCAATGACCACACCTCCACAGCCCTCTGCGGCAATGAGTTCCACAGATTCACCATCCTCTGGTTGAGGAAATTCCTCCACATCTCAATTCCAAAGAATCATCCCTTCACTCTAAGACTGTGGCCTTGGTTCCTAGTCTCTACTCGTGGGAATATCTTCTTTCCATTCTATCCACGGCTCCCAGTATTCTATTAGTCTCAATCCGAACTCTGCCTCATCCTTCTTAGCTCCATAAAGTACAGACCCAAAGTCCTCAACTGCTTCTCATATGGAAATCATTCTTGTAAACCTCCTGTGGGCTCCCTGCAAGGCAAGGCCAGACCAAGGCTGGACTGCCGCAGATGTCAGATTGGCCTTCTTGAAAGTGAACCCACAGAAAGCAGCTGGCACAGCTGGGCACCCTGGCCGTGCACTCAGATCCTGTGTGGACCAGCTTGTGGAAGTATTTGCAGACATCTTTAACCTCTTTTTACTCTGTCATGAGGTCCTGACCGGCTTCAAGACTACTAATATCTTGGTGGCAAAGAAGAAACATGCATTAATGACAACTGCCCATGGCTCTGACATCCATAATTATGAAGTGCTTCGAGGGGTTATGATGATACATATCAACTCCAGCTTTCCAATTTGCCTTGATCCATTACAACTCACTTACCATCACAATAGTTCCACAGTAGACGTCATCTTCCTGGCCTTACACTTATCCCTGGAACATCTGGATAACTGGGACACTGATGTCAAACTCCTATTTATTGACTATAGCTCCACCTGTAACATCATAATTCCAACCAAATTCATTTCCTAACTCTGGCACCTAGGTCTCTGCTCCCCCCTGTGCAACTGGATCCTTGACTTCCTGACCCACAGACTGCAATCAGGATGTATAGGCCACAACATCTCCTCCTCAGTTATCCTCAACACCAGTGCCCTGCAAGGCTGCATACTCAGCTCCTTACTATAATCCTTATACACTCATGGAAGAATGTGAGGACTGCAGATGCTGGAGATCAGAGTTGAGATTGTGGCGCTGGAAAAGCACAGCAGGTCAGGCAGCATCCAAGGAGCAGGAGAATTGACCACACTCCTCCCATTTATCTCGCTACCCTCTTGGCTCGCAAGCCTCATTCCTGATGAAGGGCTCTTCCCCAAAATGTCGACTCTCCTGCACCTCAGATGCTGTCTGACCTGCTGTGCTTTTCCAGTACCACACTCTTGACTTATGTACTCAAGACCGTGTGGTCAAATTCAGCTCAAACTCCGTTTACAAATGTGATAATGACATCATTGTAGTGGCTGGATCTCAAACAATGACAAGACTGAGTATAGGAAGGAGATGGAGATAGTGTAAAGGCAACAATTACTTCCTCCATATCAGTAAAACAAGGAGCTGGTCATCCACTTTGGGAAGCGCCGTGGAAGACACACACTTGGTGCTGAGATGGAGATGGTTGAGAGCTTCAAGTTCCTAGGAGTAAATATCACCAACAATCTGGCCTGGTCCATTGATGCTACAGTCAAGAAAGCATGCCAATACCTTTAATTCCTCAGAAGGCTCAGGAAATATAGCATATCCACATGATTCTGACCAATTTTTTCAGATGCACAATTGAAAGCATTCTATCTGGATGCATCACAACTTGATATGGCAACTGTTCTGCCCAGGACTGCAAGAAATTACAGAGAGTTGTCAACATAGCCCAGTCTATCACGAAAGTCAGCCTTCTTTCCATTGACCTCATCAACACTTCCTGCTGTTTCGGGAAAAGTAGCTAACATAATTAAAGACACCTTGCACCCCAGTTATACACACTTCCATTATCTTCCATCGGGCAGAAGATACAAAAGTTTGAAAACACATACCAGCAGATTTCAGAACATCTTCTTCCCTGCTGCTATTAGAGTGGACCTCACACATCTTAGAGTTGGTCTTTCTCTGCACCTTCTCGGTAGCTGTAACACTACATTCTGCATTCTATTCTAATACCCTGATGTACTTATGTAAGGTAGGATTTGTCTGGATAGCACACAAAACAATACTTTTCATTGTATCTCAGTCCATGTGACAATAATAAACCAAATCAAGAAAAGTCATATCATCGAACAGTAACCAGAACTGGGTTAAAGCTCAAGGCAAAGCATGATGACAGGGAGGACAAAGTAACACCCAAAGTCAGGATCTAATGTTAAAGTGGATGCAAGATGTACAGTTGAACAAGGATAACTCCAAAGGCATGATAGGGCATTAGAAGACTTTGGATAGGCTGAGGAAAGAAACAGGAAGACTCGAAATGCAGCCAAGGACTTCAGAAAACAAATAAAGCTAGAAAAGAAAACTCCAAAGGCAGGACAAAAACAAAAACACCCTGGAAGTCTTTCATTACAGTGCAATAGAGCAGGTAAACTCCAAAGGTCAAGATAAAGCACCTCAGAAGACTTTAAAACCTCACAACAATCTGGCAGTACTCTGGTGAGGACAAAACACAGAATTAGATCAGTTTGATGTCAGGAAGCAGAACCAAATGACTTCCCAGGTCTGTTCGACTCAGTAGTCTGTAGGAATGGCAGCTCTAGTGGACACTTTATTGTCTCAACCATTTGACATCATGGAAGGCCAACAATGAAACCAAGATTAACATCTCTAGAAGCAGTAGTTACAGGGCTATAGATTAGCTTCAAGATTACATACAAAGGAGCAGCACTATCAAGTCAGTATGTTTCTATATACTGTAGGTCCAATAGCTGATAATGTTTTGGTGAGATAAAATATGAAAGAAAGTACTACGAGATATGCATTCATTAAAACAATTGATGTGTACGTTACACCCACAACCAATTTATGACTGGAATGGCAAAAATCAATCAGTGACCTCAGCATTTGAAAGAATCAATAGAAGTATTTTTATTGGATTTGTATCAAAGAAGGATGTTGTGGGTATGGAACTTTGAAGGGTGATTTAATTGGAACCTAATGATAGTCTGTGTGAACTTTGAGAAGTTTTCTGACTTTCTCCAATCCAAGGAGGAATTAAAATTGAAACAGACAATCCAATATGGATGCTGGCAGAAATCAGAAATTCGAAATCGGTTGTTTCAGTGATGAAACACTGGGGACTCATCTGACATGGTCAGAAGGATCGGTCCCAAGATGGCATTATCACTCTTCAGAAAGGCAGCACAAATTCCAATAAAGCAGGCAACAGCATCATGAATGATATTTGTTTATATAAAGCAAGCAAACTGATGGAGCTGCAAGCTGACAATTCTCTGGGTTTAGATGAATTTCATCCGAGCATCATAAAACAGGTTGCTAATGAGGTAGCAGATGCATTAGCTGTGATTTTCCAGAAATGTTCTAATTCTATAGATTCCTAGTTATATTTTATACCTTTCAGTCTGGTGGAACATTTCCAGAAATTAGAACATTTCTAGAAAGGGTCCAGCAGACTGAAAAGTAGTAAATATAACAGCTACTCAAAACAGGAGGAAAGCAGAAAGCAGGAAACTAAGCCAGTTTATTTGGTATCTATCATTAAAAAGGTGTTAGAATTGACCATTAAAGAGATTACAGCAAGATATTTAGGGGCAGCCAGCGTGGTTTTATCAATGGCAAATCATATTTAACAAATGTGTTGGAGTTTTTTTGATGGAATAATGTGCTTGGATAGAGGGGTCGATGTACCATACCTGGATTTAAAGAAAGTAATTTAAAAGGTGCCGTATCAAAGGATATTGAGGTAAAGTAAAAGCTCATGGAATGGGGGTGGCATGAATAGAAGGTTAGCTGGCTGACAAGGAAGAGAGAATATGTATAAAAGATCTTCATCTGATTGACAGAAAGTAAAGACTAGATTCCCAAGTGGATCTGTGCTCATGCTTCAACTTATACAATTTACATTAGTGACCCAGGTAAGGGGAGCGAAGGTATGGTAGCTAAATGTATGGATGGAGCCAAGATGGGTAAGAAGCTATGCTGTGAAGAAGGCATAAAGAAGTTGCAGACAGATATGAACAGGCCGAGTGAATGTGCAAAAATCTGCCAGATGGAGCATAATGTGAGAAAACGCAAAGTTAGTCATTCTGGCAGGACGAATAAAAAAAGCGGAGGGTTATGTAAATCAGGAGCAACTGCAGAATTCTGAACTGCAGAGTGTCTGCTGTATGAGTCATAAAAACGTTAGTGTGTAGATACAATCTATAATTTATCATGTCATGAAAGAGTTGCTATTCCCATGTAACTGCAGTTGTTGCCCTTCTAGATGGAAACAACCGTGGGTTTATAAGGTACTAAGGATCTTTAGTGAATTTCTACATGCATTTTGTAGGTAGTGCACACTGTGCTACTGAGTGTGAGTGGTGGAGGGAATGGGTGCTTGTGGATGCAGTGCCAATTAAGCTTTGCCCTAGATGGCATCAAGCTTCTTGAGTGTTGTTGGAGCTGCAGGCAAATGGGGAGTATTCAATCACATTCCCGACCTGTGCCTTGACATTTGGGAAGTCACCAGGTGAGTTCCTCACTGCAGTATTCCTAGCCTCTGATCTGCTCTTGTAGCCATCGTATTTATATAGCTAGTTCAGTTCAGTTTCTGGTCTTTCTTTGACGATACAAGAATTTTTAGCAGAATTTACCTGAGATAGGAGCAGCTGTATGAATACTGGCAGAAAGCTTGCCATGGTTGAAACCTGTGAAACTCAAAGCTGCTAACCTAAGCCTCCATAACGCAGGAGGTACAGATCTTCAGGTTCATGAGCAAAACACTGCACAGTTTAGTCATGGAAGATGATATGCCAGTGAAATCTTACGAATACTGAGGAATCAGAATAATGCATTGTTTGAGTGGAAATACATGTATTGATCAATGTCTCTTAGAGAGTGTGGATACTCTCAGAATAAAGATTGGAAAGAATTATGGCAAGAGTTCCCAAATCTATGGTTTAGGAATATGAAACAAGAGCATCATAATACTCTGCAAGAAGACTTTGAACCCATCTGCTTGAATACTCCCAGCGTAATTCCACATTTTTTGATGGGAAAAGCTAAGTCACAATTAGATCGCTTGATTGATTGATCGTGGGGTGGGGGTGGGGGCAGGGGGGCAGTTTGTGTCATATCCCCAGTGACAGAACCAACACAATGGTGCTTACAGCTGGTATCAGTTCCAATACAATGGGGAACTAACATTGTGTGCAGTTCTCACTTAGCTCAACAAAGGATTAGGAAGGGAAATCCACCCTATTTCATGAACTGTTTTGACCAAATTTTCAACAATCTTTTCACAAAGCTGAATGCCAACAATCCATTTTGGCAGATATCCTAAGGTGTACATTTATTACAACATTCAGGTGGCATTGCTTCAACTATCTACTATTTAGGAACTGCTCTGCACAAGAGATTTTACAAAGGCCAATGTCCAGAATGCTGGAAGAGAAACAGGGAATCATTTGGATTACATTAGAGGGCAGGAGGAAACAAAGAAGGAATCTGGCAGGAGAGTCAGGTGAGGTGTTGAAGGCACTACAGAGTCCAATACTTACAGTAAATGTGAAATGTCAATTCTCCTGAATGAGGCTACATTTCTAGGTCACGTTATCCAGTAGTAAGTTATCATGGTTAATTCAAGTGCGTAAACAACACAACTCCTAAATTTGATGAATTAAATGAGAAAGTTTACCTCACACTTAACCATCAAACCCATAAGACAGCTTTGGGAAAAAAAAACCTCCAGTGATGGAATTGAAGTCAAGAACAGATGTAGCCTTTGAAAAGATGAAAATAAATTCCTTTTAGTCACTTGGTAGTACAGTATGTGAGTGTTGCTGCAAAAAGACACATTTTGTCAAAGCTGTTTGCCATGCACTCATCTTTTTGGCAAGAATACAAATTCAAGGGGAAAACCCAAATTAAGAGGGGAGTTTTGATTGTTTGACAAGTCGACCCTGATTGGTAGAGCTATTAGCATGCCCAATGCAGCCATTAATGCTGATAGTTTGTAAGCAGGTAGGTTTTGTTTAAATTTTAAACCAATCAGGTTGACTTTGATTAGTTAGGGCATTGCCCTGAGAAATGAACCAGCGAGTCACTCTTATGTACTGACATGATAAAGGAGTATTACAGGAAATATGGAGTTGAAGAATTTAAATCGAGATAAGGTGCCAACAGCCTCAGGGACAGTGTATGTGCAGAGACTTACAGCCAGTGATATACCAGTCTGGTATCTCAATGTGCAGGCAGTAGTATTGACCGAAAAAGCAAGGTAAGAATAGCTCTACAACACCAACCAAGGAACAATACAATATGCATATATTCCTTTATGACAAGACAGTCCAACTAATTAGGTTTGCATCACAACACAACAGTAAAAATAAAGCAAAATGAGGTTGCTGATACATCTACCCTGATTATCCCTTTCTAAAGTTCAGATGGAACTGAAAATATCTTTGGAGCATACACACAGCAACATGAACAGAAAGTGATTCCATCCCTTACTGTGCAGAGAGGATTCTCTGTTGCAATGTCCAATGTGCAGGAAATACAATGATACTTCACCCTCCAACATTAGGGCCTTCCTGACATGTTGAAGATCAGAAATCAGTTCCAAGACATAAACAATAAAGCATAACCCCATAACCTGTAGCCAATGACCCCAACAAGACCACTTTGGATACTAGCAGAAATGTGCTACGTTGGGTTTGTTAATTGACAAGACCAACATTTTATTTTGAGAACTCATTTGTTTCCTGGCTTTCTGAGGTGGTGTTTTCAGTCTGTTCCAGATTGCATGTCCGTCATATTGGTAGCTTGTTTGCCTTCCAAAGTTGCACTATTCAGGTGATGTTATTTTTCGACATGTCTGAGGAGGAAGCCTAATTACTATGGATCCAACAGAACAGACCATCAGGATGGTATACACTCAAAGGTTGGAATCGTACTGACTGCTGTAAGGTGTATCAAAAAGAGAATTTCTGTGCCCACTTTGCTGACAACAATCCGACCTCCTCCTTCAACATGCTGCTCCTTGAATGCACCTTCTCCCATTGAAGCTGTGGGTAATAACCAGCTTCTTAGTCAATGAGACGCAGTGTGATTGTTTAGATTGTTGCAAGTTTTCCACTACATATCCCATCACGTGAGAAGACATCAACCTCTTTGTTTTGATGTGACTGAGCCAGTAATATTCACTCGAGTGAACAAATCATATCAAATTATTGAACCTTTCATTTATAACTGTAATCTCCGTGATTAGCAAGCTGTCATGTCAATGTGCAGTCTATTCTAATACAATAATTGTAAAGTGCAAACATAGTAAAATGGAACAGTTAATGACCTGGATAAATTTTCAAATTATCACCTAAGTCTACAGGCTTACATTTTTAATTTGGATTTACTTATTTTCATTAACAACATCCTTTCTCTGTGAGACATTCGTAACTGTCCTGGCATTTGGGGATAAAGATTCTTACTGATATATTCCGATATTTAAATGTCAGGAGTACAATGGGGATGAAGTTGATCCCTTCCGGTATTACAAAATAGGTTCACTGCAAATCAAAAACTGTTTTTCACTATGTTACTCCCTATTATTGTAAATATTAGGCAGTACCCTAAGGACATCTGTCAAGTTGGTTATCATTAAAGCTCTTTTGCATACTCAGTACTGGCAACAAAATGTGTTTCTCTAAAAAGAGAAGAGTTATGCACTACTTGTCATCAGTGAGGTCACGCAAATGTGACACATTTTAACCAATCCACACTATAGGGCAATGTTTTATCATAGAATCCCTGCAGTGAGGAAGCAGGCTATTCAGCCCATCAATTCCGCACCACGCTTCTGAAAAATATCTCTCTCAGACCCACCCCATCTCTGCAACCCTACATTTCCCAAAGATAATCCACCTAGTTTGCACATCATTGGCTTGTGAAAGGAAACCCACACAGACAGGGGGAGAATGTGCAAACTCCTCACAAGCAGACGCTCAAGGGTGGGATCAAACCCCTGGCGCTGTGAGGCAGCAGTGCTAACATTGAGCCGCCATGCCGCCTGAAGAAAAATCCTGTCAATGGTTTTTTTTCATGAGCAGCATTGGTGTAAGACAAACTTCTCTTCAGAACGTTATGTGTTAACTGAAGAAACCTCCATTCAACCTGCTCCTTCCACTCTGCATCTTTTCTTAAAGTAAACAGTTCGAGTTATGTAGTTCCTTTCCCAATCTCAGAATGCCCCAAAGTGCTTTACAGCCAATGAAGTGGTTTGAATGTGTCCTCATTTTTTTAATGTAATGTAGAAACACTTTATTTAATCTGTGACAGCAAGGCCCCACAAGTAATAATGAGATAATGACATGCTAATGTGTTTTAGTACTGACGGCTGAGGGATAAATGTGTGCCAAGACACAACAAAAACCAAGATAAATGTAATGCCTAAATGTGGTAAAACCTCCCAAGGCACTTCACAGGAACATTATCAAACAGAATTTGAAACCAAGCCACACAAGGAGAAATTAAATGCTATTGATATATTTGATGGAAAGGTAGGTTTTAAGGAATGTCAGCCTGAATTTTCTACTGGCAGTACAGTTGGTATTCCAGTGTGAATGGGAGTTGTGAGTGAGGACCCTGAGGAATCCCCATTGTAGAACACGCTGAAAGAAATGCCCTGGAAATGGAAACTACTGCTGGGCAATTCCCCAGTACCTGGAACCTCTGAAAGTCTCTATTTAAATCAGAGAATCTGGAGGACTTTGATGAAATTAATATAAAGTAGCTATGTAAAGTTAGACAGTTACACACATCGTGTAACTTCTGAATAACCAAGAAACTGACCCCATATGTAGCTCACCCACTTGCAACTACATGTTCCCAGAGCACCTAACCCTGGCCTGACATACCCTGTCCGTCATGACCAGACCCTGTCCCCACCATCACACCAGACTAGACCTGACTAAACCCCAGCCAAACTACCCCAGCCATCTGCCAGGCTAGACCAGACTCCCCTGCTGTCAGACTCAAAATGACATCCTCCTGTCCCTAATCCAATATCCTTCTTCCCTTCTCGATACAGCACAACCCTCCATACTGGATGAACCAGAGCCACATGCAGGTAAATGTTTAGGCAATTAGTTTAGAATGGCATCATGGTCAGCACAGACATGGTAGGCTAAAGAGCCTGCTTCTACGCTGTACTATTCTATGTATAGACCATGTTATATGTGTTGGCATTATATTCCCAGGGTCTGTGAGTCTCGTGTGAGTAGGATAGCCACATTCTAGTCTAACTTTAATATACTTTATTGCATTTCTGCAATTATTGCATTTGCATGTAACAAGAATATGATATACATTACGAAAGAGGCAGTCTTGTCTTTGGCTTGACTCCTTCATGTTCCTTAGATAACTTGTTCACCGGTCCTTATGGCATCATCCACAGTAGTGGTGCTATGACTCTCAATCAGTCTTAACCTTTTCAGATAGTTGCAGACCGATATCTCTCCCCCAATGATACCCTGCCCCACATTCTCATTTCTTATTACAGTATTGTGACACCTCTGGTTAGAAAAATAGAGTATGCCATTCAGTCCTTCAAATCTACTCTGCTTTCAATATAGTCATGATTGATCATCCAGCACTATACCCTGTTCCCACATTCTCCCCATATCCTTTATTCCTTTAAGTCTGAAAAATTCTCTCCACATCTTTCTTGGAAGTCTTCAATATTTCACTCTCAAACATTTGCAGTGCTTTCCACAGGCTCACCTGGGTGAAGAAATTCCTCCTCAACTCTGTCTTAAAAGGCCTGCCCTTTATCCTTAGTTTATGACTCCAAGATCTGGTCTCTCCAGTCATCATGGAAATTCTTCCTGCATCTACTCGGTCTAATCCTGTTAAAATTTTCTATGAGAGCTCCCCCTCATTCTAAACTCGAATGAATATAATCCTAACTGATCCAGTCTCCTCTGTACATCAATTGTGCCATCCAAGGAATCAGTCTCATAAGCCTTCTTGACACTAATTGTCTCGTAAGACTTCAGAACATCCTTCCTCAGATAAGGAGACCAAAACTTCACACAATGTTTGCTTTTAGAATTGTAGAATCCCAACATAACAGCCCATCGAGTCCTTAACCTCCTCGATTTTTTGAATGAGATTGTGATCAGCACACACGTTGTCACTCAGGAATGAGAATTCCTGGTTGTCATAGAAATCTATAACATGGAGACCTTTGGCCCAAACTGGTCCATGCCAACCAAAATGTCTGTCCACACTAACCCCATTTCCCTGAACTTGGTCTATATCCTTCTAATCCTTTCCGATCGTGTACTTGTCCAAATGCCTTTTAAATATTGTTACTGTCCGCCTCAACCACTTCCACTGGCAGCTCATTCCATATGCAAACTACCCTCTGTGTAAAAAAAAATGCACTTCTTTTATTCTTTCTCCTCTAACCTTAAACTGATGCCCTGTATTCCCCAACCCTGGAAAAAAGACTGAATGCATTCACCCTATCAAAGTTTCCCATAATTTTATATACCTCTATCAAACCCACCCTCAGTCTCCGATGCTCCAAAGAAAAAAATCCTAGCTTGTCCAACCTCTCCTTATAACTCAGACCCTTGAGTCCAGGTAATACGTTTGTCAATTTCTTCTGCACTCTTTCCAGTTTAATAACATCCTTCCTATAACAAGGTGACGAAAACTGAACACAATACTCCAAGTGCAGCCTCACCAACATCCTGTATAACTGCAACATAACTTCCCAACTTCTATATTCAATGCCCTGACTTATGAAGTGTGCCAAAAGCCTTCTTCACTGCCCTGTCTATCTGTGATTCTACTTTCAGAGAACTGTGAACCTGAACTCCAAGATCGTTCTGCTTCACTACACTCCTTAAGGCCCTACCATTCACTATGAAATTCCAACCTGATTTGACTTTCCAAAATGCAAGACTTCACACTTATCTATACTAAACTCCATTTGCCATTTCGCAGCACACTTCCCCAGCTGATCAAGGTCCTGCTGAAATTTCTGATAACCTTCCTCACTGTCCACGATACTGTATCATCTACAAACCTACGAATCATGCCTTGTACATTCTCATCCAAATCATTAATATTGATAACAAACCGCAATGGGCACTGACCCCTGAGGCACCCCACTAGTCACAGGCCTCCAGTCCGACAAGCTTCCTTCCACTATTACCCTCTGTTTCATATCATCAAGCTAATTTTATGTCCAATTTGCCAGCTCGCTCTGGATTCCATGCAATCTAACCTTCCATAACAGCCTATCATGTGGAACCTTATCAAAGACCTTACTGAAAACCATATAGACTATGTCTACCGCCCTGCCTTTGTCAACCTTCCTAGTCACTTCATCAAAGACCTCGAACATATTTGTGACACGTGATCTCCCATTCACAAAACCATGCTGACTACTTCTAACCAAACCTTATTTTTCCAAAATGCATGTATATTTTATCTCTTCAAAGTTTGTGCGAAGATTTGTAGCTTGGGTGCTCGTTGTTGTGGTTCTGTTCGCCGAGCTGGAAGTTTTTGTTGCAAACGTTTCGTCCCCTGGCTAGGCGACATCATCAGTGCTTGGGAGCCTCCTGCGAAGCGCTTCTTTGATGTTTCCTCCGATGTTTATAGTGGTCTGTCCCTGCCGCTTCCGGTTGACGCACGCAGACAACAAGAACATGAATTCGACTGGGACAACACTACTATCATAGGGCAAGCCAGACAAAGAACAGCCAGGGAATTCCTAGAGGCATGGAGTTTGTGGATGAATGCCATCAACAAACACATCGACCTGGACCCAATATACCAACAACTACAGCGGACAGCTGAAACTGACAACCAGAAGCGGCAGGGACAGACCACTATAAACACCGAAGGAAGCACCAAAGAAGCGCTTCGCAGGAGGCTCCCAAGCACTGAGGATGTCGCCTAGCCAGGGGACGAAACGTTTGCAACAAAAATTTTATCTCTCTGAATCTTCTCAAGTGACTTGCCAACACAAATGTTAAGCTTACTGGTCTATAGTTCCCAGATTTCCTTTGCAGCTCTTCTTGAATAATGGCACAACATTCACTACCCTCCAGTCTTCCAGGATCTCACCCGTGGCTAATGATGATGCAAAAATATCAGTCAAGGCCCTCACAATTTCTATTCTAACCTCTTACAGTGTTCTCGAATATATCTGGTCAGGACCAGAAGATTTATTCATCTTCATACATTTTAATAGATCCAACAATTCATCAACTACGACTATCTCAAAGATATCACCACTAACTTCTCCATGTTCTCAAGTCTTCGTGTTTTTCTTCATGGTAAACACATGGTTGTGAATTACATATATTTCTTTCTGTTACAGTATTTAGTATCCCAGAGATGGGGAGCTGCTTGTGTATGCTTTGCCATTTGGATGCTGCGTCCCATGGGTGTTATAGTTACACTACCATTGGCTATTGATATTTTTTTCTCAACCAAAGCTAACTCTCTGACAATACTGTGACACACACTGTGGTGTGTAACTTGAAAATCATGAAATGCCCATTGGTATAACTATCAGCTCGCCAAAATGTTGGGTCTGAATCATTTATTTTTGATAGAAAAGATTTGCTTTTATTTTCTACTGGAAGATGCTTTACCTCTTTATGCAGGTAGTTCTTAGATCTTTTGATTTTAAGTGGCTATGTCCTGCTTCACACATTTTCTGGAAGTGTTTTATTGATCTACATGAAAATTATTTGGTTTGAATAGCTGTGAACTATTTGCACCTGTGAGGTTTTTATTTGCCTTGTTGTATTATATGGTTCTCCTTTTAGGATTAGTCTGCATTTATTCCAGAGCACCATTTTACATAATCTAAATGGCTTTCTTTTCTCGAGTTAGACCTTCTTTGAACTGTAATAAATTTGACAAAAAAATCATCAGTAATGCTTACAACACTTTGGTATTTTTATGTACTCACATCTCTGCAATGGTCATAGAGTCATATACCATAGAAAGAGGGTTTTTGGTCCATTGTGTCTACACCACCTAACAAACACTAAACTACACTGATCACATTTAACTTCACATTTACCGCAGTCTACAATGCCCTGGTATTTTAAATGTCGGCGATCTGTAGAGATTATTATTAAAATTATCTATGATTTTTTTGGATGTTGAATGGTTCTTGTTCTTTACAGAATGCTATTAATTATTTGTTTGAAATAATTTTGAAAGCTTTTCAGTATCATTTTCAATGGATCTGTTGCTTCCTTTATACCTTGTGAGCTATGGCATCATCTACTGACTTCCCAGTTATGTATAGAAATGCATTTAATTGTCCAGTTTCTGATTTACATTCAGGTTAGAAGCCATAATGTACATCAACTATTGTTTTCTCCAAGATGTCCAATTTCATGTTATATTTGGCCTAAAGTGACAGGACAGGTAGGTACGTTGGTAAAGAAGTCATATGTGATGTTTTCCTTCATTGGTGAAATGTTGAATAATAGAGCAGGGACATAATGCAGGAACTTCCAGGATGTTTCTGAAATACAGAAGAGTTTTGGAAGAACTCAGCAAAACCCAACTTTATTCCACTCCAATCTAATGGATGGGATAGCTAAACCAGTCTGCCATATCCATTCCTGGCCACACTCCAAGGAGGAAAGATGAAGACTATAGCAGGGAAATGGCCAGATAAGACAAAGAAAGAATATTTTTCTCATTAATGTGTGGGTGTGGGTGAGCAAGACAGTTGATGCAGAAATTTGTGGGGAACTGATGGTCAAAGTCTAAATTATTGGAGTTGTAAAAGTGCCATTATAACTGAAATGGAAGGATTGTGGTTGACTCTTTCTTCTGAAATGGCGAAGTGAACTAGTCAGTTGGTGTTACACTTTCGCAAGAGGAATTCGGAACTTGCCAATGATGCCCAAAGCCCCTGTCTAAATAAATGCAAGAAATTCAATTGGGAATGAGGGAGAATAGGGGCAATTCCTGAGATAATGTTATTAATTGCATGGTGGGAAAAAGTTAATGTAGGTAAGGTGGAGTCAGCAGGAAGCATTGACAAATTGTTCTCAATGTTGGGAGAAGTGTGGAAGCTACTTGAAGAGTTGAGTATTGAGAAAACATTGATGAAGGCACTTTCATGGGAATGAAGATTCAGAAAGTGTTGCAGTGCAGAAAAGAAATATGATAGAGAAGGTAAAAATTACTATGAAATCCAAAAATGGCGGTGAAATATATTTCTGTCTGGAAGAGTGAAACTCTGACCAAGAACCATTCTGTCGCAAAATTTGAAGAATAAGTAATCCAGTCTCAGTCTGTGTAAACAGCAAAGGCCATCTGATCAAATTTACTTTAAAATTTTAACAACTAAGGTTACCATCAGAAATACAATAACTGAGTCCTATCGCACTGTTCAGATTGCCCAGTGCTGAAGCAAAGTCTTGGTGTCTAGAAATGACACGGAATTTGAAAGCCAAACTTGAGAACAGAGCTGGTTTTCACTGAGGAAGCAGAGAGCCAATGTATTCACAGGATCAGCAACGGTGTCTTAATCTAGAAATTCAATAATAATTAGGGCTGGAGTGGAGAGCTGGAGCAACCTAAACAGTTCAAGAGAGGAAACTGAGAGAGAAAATGCAAGAGAGAGACAACAATTGAGATTCACATTAAGAAGGTACCTAGGCAACTGACCAGTCTTTCATCTGCTTAGAAACGGTGTCTGGGGAACCTTAGTGTTTCCTTGAAGAACATTGGGAGAATGGAGCCTCGGTTTAACATCTCACTCAAAAGCTGATACCCATGTCAGTGCAACACGCCTTCAATACTGCACAGGACTACCAGCCTAGACTTGATGTACAAGATTTTTGAGTGCCATTTAAACTCATGACTCTTGTACAAAGTATGGAGTGAAAGCATAGATCACAGCTGACAATTAAAAAGAGTTGTTCCAAGCATAGGATTATACAAGTCAGCAACAAGTAGGCCATTCAAACCTTTGATCCTGCTCTGTCATTCAATAAGGTCTTCGCTGATCTGCTTGTATTCTGAATTTCATGTTGCCTTCTGCTCCCGATAACCTTTAATTCCCTTGCCATCTGCCTTAAAAATCTATGGCCTAGAATTTCAGCATTTTACTTTCAACACATGTATGACTGATAAATGATCATGAGAGCATAAAATGTTATTGGTTTAATGTATATCTAACCTGTTCTGCCTACCCAACTAGCCCTGCCCCTGGTGGAAACAAGGAATATGGACAAGAGGGTCAAGGGTTAGAAGGGGGTAGGCAGGAAAGTGGAGAGAAAGCTACTGTCAGATTAGCTCTGATCATATTGAATGGTGGAACAGGCTCAAGGGTCCTAATAGATTCCTATTGCTCCTTTCTTATGTATTTTAATTTGTTCTGATTTGAAAAGGCATCTTCATTGTTTTCAGCAAGTTTTGAAAGTGTGACACATTGAACCAAACAAATTTACTAAGAAACTGGGTCTTGTACACTGATGAAAATAGCAAATGGGTCAGTGTATATTTTTACAACATTTTCTGTGATAAATATTTTTCAGTGATAGTGTTAAACATGCAGCAGGTTACCAATCTCAGCTATGCCAGTAAAGAGCTTACAATGAAAATAAAAATTGCATTGTATTACACCTCCCAATTGCAATAGCTCATAAAAACATTCTACGTTGTGATTAAGTGAACCAACTTGAGTAAAGATTTGAACCAAATGTCAGTTCAGGAGAAACAGCACAATGCCAAATGCAATTTTGACAAAATGTGATAATGGCACCCAAAGCGGAAACTCTATCCATAAAATACCAATGTGCATCCTCTCACCAATTCAATATCAGGCCCCAAAGAGAACATACACAACAGTAGACTTTGCATAGCATCATAGTTGATATTTATTTAGGCTGGAGATTCAATGTAATATTGATATGGATGCTTGAAGTCTGCATATAGTTCTATTGCAACTGTTCATGTATTATTCATATATGCACTTTATTGATTTTTATGAACTGTATCTTACCAGTCTATTGTTCATTTTGAAGAACAGAACCAATTCACTAATTGCTTTTGCTTTTTTTCATTATTTCATGTCTCCTTCATAATATTAAATCTCTAACACCAGCAACGTGATTATAATCATTTTTCTAATCAGGATTAGTTGACTATGTTCATTGCATCTTTAAACCATGGTAGAACAATGTATAAGGGTGTGACATTCACTTCAGATGATGAGAGAGGTAGGAAGAAGAGAAAATAATGGGCTGAGTTGACCCAGGAGAGAAACTCAACCCATTCTTGCCATCTCCCAAGTTCTAGGTGAGAAGGTCTTTAAGAGAACTTTTTGAAATGCCACCAATTAAAGATAATTCTTGCCCATTAAGGACCTCAAGCCACCACGTTCATGATCACCTGTCCCTTTAATGTGTGAGAAAGCTTGCCAGTTTGCTGGGAAACCATGGTGATTTACTGGATTAGTGGGATTTGGGACCCAGAAGCTGCCAATCTCTGATTTGCCAGCAGCTTCTGGAGACTTGGGACACTAGTCCTGAAGTCTGCATTCTGTCAAGTAAATCACCTCTACTCTGCCTGTCATCTCTTATAAAGCTGACTGGTGGGCGATCAGCAAACTCTCTTTGGTGTTGGGGGGGTAATGTGTTGATCACCTCCACACTTAAAAAGCAGCAGAAAATTACACCCCAAATCTCTTGAGAACATTTAACCTAAATATACTGCACATCTAATTAATTGAACATGACAACTTTTGATTATCCATGTAAATTAATTTTGCACAATCTAATATATAACAGTTGTCAACCATTTAAATGCCAAAGCAGTATAAAAATACAAAAAAATGCAAAATTGTAATAAATGATAAGTTATATTTCCTTTCGAAATGTCTCTACTAATCAACACTGCCTTGATGTGCTAGTTTTACTCTGACAGATAACAGGAGGCAGTTGCAGTCACTTTCTGCAATGTGCATAATTTGACAACTGAATATGGCATTCAGTCATGAGGTGTTAAAGCCAACGGTCAGATAACAATTTTCACACTGCTTAGTAATATCATGCATGCACTTAAAATAACAATTTAAAAGCCAGTCAACATCAGGAAATTGTCATAGGTCTGTCAGAATGTTGAGAGTTTGGAATTGAGTTCACTCCATTCTAATGTCCAACAGGGCAATGAAAGGTAACAACAACAAAAAAACTTAATTTTGGTTATTATATAACAGAAAGTCTACAAGCAAAAAAAAGGGACAGAGACTGCATGTGATATGGAAGTGTTTAGTTTTAATAGGTTTGGCAAAGGATTCACACAGTGATTATGAGACAGTGTAATCCATCTTGCGAAATTCAATGACCAAAATCAACATGCGCTTGTGTTCTGTGCTGAGCTCATTAGCTTTCCTCTCAAGCATCCTCCCTCATTCCAACAGCATTCCACTGAGTGAGACACAAGGAGCTCCAGCAAAACTGGAATCAATAGATATTGGGGCAAACTCTTTGATGGTTAGAGTCATACCTGGCACATGGGAAGATGGTCGTGTTTTTAGAGTCGAGAGTGTGGTGCTGGAAAAGCACAGCTGGTCAGGCAGTATCCGAGGAACAGGAGAATCAATGTTTCGGGCATGAGCCCTTCATCAGGAAATATCCTGATGAAGGGCTTATGCCCGAAACATTAATTTTCCTGCTCCTTGGATGCTGCCTGACCAGCTGTGCTTTTCTAACACCACACTCTCAACTCTCATCTACACCATCTGCAGTCCTCACTTCCTCCGTGTTTGTTGGAGGTCAGTCATCTCATCTCCAGGACTTTTCTGCAGGTGTTCCTCAGGGTATTGCCTTAGTTTCAACCATTTCAGCTGCTTCATCAATGATGCTCCCTCCATCATAAGATTAGAAGTGGTGATTTCCAATGATTGCACATGTTCAGCAATCATTAGCGACTCATCAGATACTGAAGCAGTTCATGTTCAGATGCAACAAGAACTGGACAATGTCCAGGCTTGGGCTGACAAGTGGCAAATAACATTCGCACCACACAAATACCAGGCTATGACCATCAACAATAAGAGACAATCTAACCACCACCCCTTGACATTAAATGGTGTTGCCATCACTGTATCCCCTACTATCAACATCTGGGGGTTATCATTGATTAGACATCAACTGGACTCACCACATAAACACAATGGCCACAAGAACAGGTCAGAAGCTAGGAATACTGCAGTGAGTATCTCACCTCCTGACTCCCTGAAGCCTGTCCACCATCTACAAGGCACAAATCAGGAGTGTGATAGAATCCCACTTGTCTGGTTTAGTGCCGCTCCAACAAAACTCAAGAAGCTTGACACCATTCAGAAGAATGTAGCCCACCCACATGACTGGCATCACATCTACAAGCATCTCCTCTTTCCCCCACTGACGCTTAGTAGCAGCAGTGTGTACTATCTATAAGATGCACTACAGAATTCACCAGAGATTCTCAGACAGCATCTTCTAAACACATGACCACCTCCATCTAGAAGGATAAGGCTAAATTGCCCATAGTGTTCAGGAATGTGTACATTACATGCATTAGTCAGGGGTAAATATAGGATAACAGGGTAGGGGAATGGGTCTGGGTGGGTTACTCTTCAGAGGGTCAGTGTGGAACTTTTTGGGCCGAAGGGCCTGTTTCCACACTGTAGGGATTCTATGATTCTATGATAGCAGATACACGAGAAAACTACAGCCTTCAATCTTCCCTTCAAGCCACACACCATCTTGATTTGGAAGTGTATCACTGTTTTTTTTCACTGTGAGTCAGAACCCTGAAATTAGGTGGTCTGCAACAATTCAAGAAAGCAGCTCACCACCACCTTCTTAAGGGCAACTACGGATGGGCAGCAAATGCTGACCAGCCAGTGATGCCCACATCCCACGAAAGAATATTAAAAAGTGATTGCAGAAGTTTCTGTTTGGATTATTTAGCTGTTGGAAGCCTACTTTATTACAAGTTGCTCTGCTTGTGTCTCCTGTTAATGCTTCACCTTTATGGTAAATTCA
>NC_057729.1:11546920-11550387 GCF_004010195.1 Chiloscyllium plagiosum
TCAATGAAAATTGTAAGATTTTCTTCAGATATAAAAAGGGCAAAGGCGAGACAAAAGTAGACATTGGACTGCTGGAAAATGGCACAGGACAGACAGTAGCGGGAAACAAAGAAATAGCCAGGAACACGAATAATTTCCCAATAGTTCAAGAATGTGAAGGGACAAAACTCAGTATGTCACCCATCGCTAAGGCAAACAGGGTAGAAAAGCTAAATGGGCTGAACATGGATAAATCACCTGGACCAGAAGGACTATCCCACAGAGTTCTAAGGGAGAAAGCTCAGTGGTAGAGGAGGAGTTAGTGGTGACCTTTCCGGAACCATTAGAATCAGAGAATGTCCCAGAGGACTGGAGTAGCGGTAATGTAAAATCGCTGTTTAAAAAGGGAATAAGGCAGAAGATGGAAAATTACAGACCAAATAGCCTAACCTCAGTCGTGGGTAAAGTCCTGGAATCGATCGGGAAGGATAAGATTTCTGAATATTTGGAGGTGTATAGTAATATAAGGCAAAGTCAGCATTGTATCATCAAGAGGAGGTCATACCTGACACATCTGCTCGAACATTTTGAGAAAGTAACGAGCAGCTTAGACCCAGGAGCCCCGATGGATGTTATTGCCCGGGCCTCACGAAGGCTTTTGACTAGTTCCACACTGAAGACTATTGATTAAGGTAAGGGCCCATGGTGACAGAAGCAAAGTGCTAGCATGGATAGAAGTTTGGCCGCTTGGCAAAAAGCAGGTAGTGGGGATAAAATGGTACTTCTTAGGATGGCAGCTGGTGATATAATGTGTTCTGCAAGACTCAGTGTTGGGACAACTTTTTACATTGAACATTAATGATCTAGATGATGGAACGGAGGACAAACGGAGGAACGGATATTCAAAGATATGTAGAGGGACAGGTAGCACTGAGGAGGCAGAGAGGCTGCACAAGGATTTGACAGGTGAGGAGCTGTGAAAAGCAGAGGGAGATGGAGTAAAACATGCACTAGTCTGAGGTCATGCACTTTGGTACGAAGAATAGAGGCATGGACTATTTTCTAAATGGGGAGAAAATTCAGAAGTCTGAAATGCAAAGAGACTTGGGAATCCTAGTACAGGCGTCACTCAAGGTAAACTTGCAAGTTCAGTCAGTAGTTAGGAAGGCAAAAACAATGAAGGGATTTATTTCGAGAGGAATTGAAGTTAAAAACGGGGATGTACTTACAAGGCACTAACAAGCTCTGGTCAGGTCACATTTCGATTATTGTGTGCAATTTTGGATTTTATATCTCAGCAGATATGTACTGGTCCTGGAGCGTATTCAGAGGAGGTTCACTGGAATGGTCCCAGAAATGAAAAGCTTAACATATGAAGAACGTTTGAGGGCCTGGGTCGATACACGATGGTGTTTAGAAGAATGAGGGGGAATCTAATTCAAACGTACAGAATACTGAATGACCTGGACAGAGTGGAGTTTTGAAACTTGTGTCCATTGGTGGGAAAGACTAGGATCCGAGGCAGACATAGACCAGAGTGAAGACCTTTTAGAACAGAGTTAACGAGTAACTTCTTCAGCCACAGCATTGTGAGTCTATGGAATTCACTGCCACAGAAGGCTGTGGAGGCCATGTCATTGAGTATATTTAAGCCTGCGTAGGATAGGTTCTCAATTGTAAAGAGGATCAAGGGTTATGGGGAGAATGGGTTTGAGAAACTTATCAGCTTTGATTCATGTTTGAGCCGACTGGATGGGCTGAATGGCCAAGTTTCTACTCCTATGTCTTCTAGTCGTACGGTCTTCCGTAATATTTGCTCTCCTCAGTCCTCATTGTAGACTTACACTTGCATCTGATCTTCAAATGATTTATAAAGAGGAGCGTTCTAATACAGATGAAATTGGCAATATCATGTTCCCTCACTCTCGTCTCAGCTGCCATTTCCCCCAATTCTGAATGTTTTCCAACTCCACCCCAATGCTATATCCACATTGTAATTGAAGCCCTGTTAGTGCCACTTCATCACAGTTGATTGGAATTAATAAATCAACAGCATGACCCTCACCTGCCCTCTCTGATCTTGGATTAACAATCTGAATTGCATTTGTCAGGGATAATTCACTGTTAACATATCCATGCCGTTTGTCTATTATAACCCCATGTTGTCTTAGGCACATTTTCCTGTCAGATTATCGACTATAAAAATTGTCTTAATTTTTTATTTATATTGTAATGACTGATCACTAGTTGCAGACTGTATGTTTCCAATTATAAACAGAGAAACGCATTTATGTTCTGACAATCCTCTGTCATTACTCCCACATCCAATTCAGATTGAATGATAACACACATTCAATTTACCATCTCCAACATTCCATCCCACAGTCACCCTCACATCTCCCACTCTGAATGTGTAACTTTTAAACGTTATTTTGAAATTTAATAATAACTATTGAATTGAAATGGGTCAACTGGAGCTATTTGTTCAGCGACTGTGATTAATGTCAGTGCTGTGGATCCTAAGTGTGTCACTGGAGGATTAGCCTCTTCTTCACCTAAGGACTGGTTCGATGTGATATCCCATAGTATGAGCAGGAGCATCACCGACAGCACTAACAGGGATCAGCAGCTCCAGAGAGAGGGGAAGGGGAGATCAGAATCTGAGAACATTTGACTGGAACGTTCCAACAATGAACAGGAGTTTATCCGAACGTCTTTACTACCTTTCTCAGCCTTGGATATCATTAGCAACACGGATCGAAGATATCCTTTGGATTACTCAAGGTGGTTACTATCTCATCCTCGCTTTAGTTGGTGTTCCTAGTAAGTCATTCTCTTTGTCTATTAAAGTGGGCTGAACTGTGTTTCTGCACATGTTAGGTAAATTTTGGAAAAGGGGAAGTCAGGGTCTTCACTTCCAGTCAAAAATTCCTTTCGTGATAAATTCTATCAAGCAAATTACTATTTATAAATAGCTCACTGATATACGAGAAGGAACCAGGCTGTTCTCAAACTCCATTATCCTTCTAGCCCTGCGCAGATCTACATTTCTATATCCTCCCCACTCACCAATCCTGCCCAGCACCACCATTGTGATGTCCCGGTCTAATCGTCAGCCTCAGTGCAACTTCTGAATAAACCTCTTTATTTGTGCCGCTATGAAATCTGGATTCATCTGTTTCAAGTCCCTTCTAATCACATGTCCATGCGAAAAGAATTGTACTTGAGATGTTTAACTTGTTCTCTCCACAGGATCTGTCAGATAGGAAGATAGTGCGTGGTGCCCAAGTCATTGACCCTTCATGAAGAGGCACAGAATAATAATCTGTTGATGTCTCATGAAGCAAATTGATGGAATTTACAAGAAATCATCATTATTTGTAATAAACAGAAGCCCATCTGCTTGCACTATGTCCTTCAGAGAAGGAAATGGGTTATCCTTCCTTGGTCAGGACTCCTTGTAACTGCAAACCCACAGCAATGTGGTT
>NC_057729.1:11550406-11552897 GCF_004010195.1 Chiloscyllium plagiosum
TATATAGAGAATGATGCTTTTTACGCGATAAGCAAGAAATGGAGACAGTGAAGTGAGGGAAAGTAATTATTGTGATCATCCCTGAGAGTGTTGTTGAGGCAGTATTTGGGGTATTGTCCACAGATTTTCTCTCCTTTATAAGGAATGATCTCCTTACCACAAAGACAGTGCAAAGGAGTTCCACCAAACTAATCTATGGGATGATGGTACCATGAGGAGTGAGTGAAGATTAATCTGTCGCTCTGTGAGAGAATAAGATGGGATTGCACTAGACCTTCAGGGGAATGAACAATCTCACATGATGTTCTAAACAGACACTGATACGGTGATACATCCCACGGCTTCTTTATTTACTAAGTTTATGAAATTCTAGACACTTTTAGTAGCTCTGAGAAGATTCCCCCCAATCACCCACACTCCCCATATCAATGAGAGAGCAGGAAATCCAGAATTTGAATAGAAACTCCACATATTAATGCAGTGCATTTGGTGTGTGATCCTGCACTGAACATCATGTTATCCACAATCCCAACCTCAGCCACAATACCTTCAATCTAAAACAGTTAACTATTCCCACCAGCTTCTGACCCCCACGGAGAACGTGGGTCAGCCTTTTCGGAGATGCACGATGTCTCCTTGAGACTTGACAGAAAACAGCTCGCTTCCCTCTTCACTGCCAGCAAACCACGTTAAAGTAGCATATGTTCCACCGACAATGGTACCACGATGAACATCATGATCTGCTCCTGTGATTTGCCATATTGGACCATCAGTGATATCCTCCTGTTCCTGGATAAGCCTTTGCGAGACTGCATGGCCTCTTCCTGGTCACGTCTAACAGTTTCGAGAGACTGTTTGGGCTCCACCTGTTCCTGCTTTGACAGTTCGATGTGCTGACCAGACCTCTCCTCTTCCTATGTAACAGGCTTGAGTATTGAATGTACTGTGACTCTTTCCATTCAGTAGTTTCGATGGGTTGAATGCAAACTCATATTCGTGTGTAACCCACTTGAGATGCTCATCTTTTAACTGTGGAAATGTGTAGTGTCTGGCCGTGCTGTTACGGTAATGTTACCGATACTTTAATGGCACAAACTGGATAGCTGTCCGGGTCTTGCTGCACATGGACACAGACTGCTTCAGGAGCTGAGGCGGGGAAATGTTCTGAACATTGTGTGATCTTCAGTGATCATCCCCATTTCGATTGTAATGATGGGGAAGGACATTGCTGATGCAGTTAAAGATGATTGTGCCCAGGAAGCTACCTTGAGGATCTCCTGTAGGGATGTCCCGGGACTGAAAGGATTGATGTCCCCCAACCATGAACATCTTCCTCCGACCCCCCCAGTGGAGAGATTGTGGCTGATTCCTATTAAATTTAATTTAGTCAACGATTCTTTATACACTCTTGAGTCAACTCCGGCCTTGATATCAGGGTCTGTCACCCTTACATGAGCTGCTGTGTTCACCTCTTTAGAACATACAAATAGGTTATAGTGTATGGTTGGGGACTGTAACCTTCTCACAGAGGATAGTGAATGTCAGGAATTATCTGGTCGAGAGAGTTCGGGGAGCTAGATCACTGAAAGTATTTACAGAAGAGATCGATGGATTTTTCACCTGACATAGAATTGAGGGATGTGAAGTATTGGGAAATAAAGCAGAATTGATAACAACAGTTGATCATCCATAATCTTATACAATGGCAGGGCAAGCCTGACATTCCGAATTAACATCCGATCCTGTTCCTTATGTTCTCATATTCTGTAATTAAAAAGTTAATGTTTGTAATTTTCCGGAACATTCCTTTTTAGACGTTACAGTTAGAGAGAGCAAAGTATTTTATGAGTCATCTCTGGGTGAGGTATGGTAACTGTATTCACAGTGAATCTGAGTCTGCACCATAACCAACAAATGAAGCACAAGTTTCAGAGAGGAGACTTCTATAAATAGACCAGAGGCGTCTTTTGAGCCCAGCCTGGGTTTTGAATTAACATTTATCAACCCATGCCAAACTGTGTGACAATTATAAGGGACAGAAGAAGATCCTGTGTTACCGTTCACCAGGTATTTCCAGCAAGTGGCCTCCATCCAATCCTGTGCAGGAGCTGTGAGGGGCTGAATGGGAATATATGAACATCGGACTGAGGAGTAGGAGTGGGCCATTAGGCACTTTGTCTTTGCTCTGTCAAGCACTAAGATCGTAGATGATCTGATTGTGGTCTCAGCAATACTTCTTCTGTACGTGCACTATTGTCCTACATTCAATTGTCTATCAAATAATTAACAGGCACAACATTGAATAAATGTAAACATCCAGGCACCACAAACCTCTGGGGAAGTTCACTTCCCACTTGAACAGCCCTTTTAGAATTTGTCATTCGTGCTCCAATCAATGTTGCAGGGTCAGTGTTTCCTTTTGCAGTCACACTGCTCCACTGTTTACAACAAATTTCAAAGTTTAGTGATATGGCTAATGATATAAATGTCA
>NC_057729.1:11554860-11558123 GCF_004010195.1 Chiloscyllium plagiosum
TTTGCCTATATCACATTGATGACACACGACCTCCATTTGATGACATACTGGATGACCAGCTTGGTGTTTAAGCTAATTGGGCTTTGATATATTCAGTCCCTTCCTCCAGATCTTTGATGCAGATATTGATGGTTGATGATCCCATAGTGATCTCTGAGGCACTCCACCAGTTACAGCTTTGTAATGTGAAAATAAGCATTTATCTCTACTCTCTATTTCCTGTTAGCAACAGCTTCCTGTGTAGCAGCTCAGATGTCCACATGACGTCCTGTGCAGTAAAATGTACTCAATGAGCTAAAAGGATTCGTTCTATTTTCCTCTATAACTCATTAAATAGGCAGAATGGTCTCCTCCAGTCTCATGGTAACGATAATGACTAGTCCCCTATCTCTGTAAACAGCTTCGAGGGGTGGATGGAGGGCACAATGCATGGGATAATGGCAGCAGTATATCAATGTAACAGAATCGAGGGTGGACTGAGGGAACAACACATTGGGTAGGGCCAGCAGTATATTTCTGTAACAGCATCAAGCGTGGATTACGAGAACAAGACAGGACGTAGGGACAGCAGCATGTCTCTGTAACAGCCTCGAGGGTGGATTGAGGGAACAGCACATGGGGTAGGGACAGCAATTGGCCATTCGGCGACACCAGTCAGAATGCTCATGACTGAACCGATTGTGTTTGACGATCCATCTCCTGCCTGTTCCCAATAAACATTGACTCTCCTGTCCAGCAAAAATCACTCGAGCTCAGCCTTGAATATCTTCAAAAACTGAGTCTTCACTGCTCCCTGTGGATGAGGCCCCTACAGATAGTACAACACTAAAGTGAAAGGGGCGACCTTATTTCAGTGTGGGACCTGTTATTTTAAACTGTGTTAACCTAACATGAAATCTCCACCTCTTTTGAAACAGAAGGACAGAATAATTCGGCATAGACATAAACCATTCAGCCCTCTAAACCTGTCCAATAGGACCACTGACTTTTTTCAATCAAATATGTATTAAACTCATTCTCTGCTCGTGTCCCAGGAAGATAATAACTGATAGCATGAGACCACACGGGCATTAAAAACGCAGAATTAGGACATTAGGCCCATCGACTCTGAATGCCATTAAATAGTGGCTTAGAGATTTCTCAACTCCATTCTCCTGACTACTCTCTGTAACTCTTGACATGCTTATTCATCAAAAACCTATCTATCTCTGTTTCATAAGCACTAGTGTCTGTGTCTCTATGGGTCCATGTATGCACTTGTGTGTGTTTGTTCATGTGTCTGTGTGTTTGTGTATTTATGTGCTGACATCAGTTCATCTGTGTATTAGCCAGTGCTTTTAACTTGTGCTTGTGTCTATTTGTGGGCGACTGTCTATGTTTCCGTATGCCGCTACACGTGTGCGGGTCCACCTCCATATATGTACTGTAAGTGTCAGTATATTGGCGTGGTTACATATGTCTCTGAATATCTTTGTGTATGTATCGTTCTGCAATGAGATATTTGTTGTTTTGGGAGGGAGAAAATTGTGTGAACAGACAGAATGGTTAAAGTGCGAATTGCCATTCACTGAACATTGTTTTTTTACTCAGTTCGAGGGACATGGATGTCGAGGAATCTCCATACGACACCTCCCGGTCCTCTCTGGCTCATACCAGGATCCTCCCCACATGGTTGGGGAGGGGGTGTGGAGGCGGGAACAGATATCGGGTGCTTCACCATCTGGCTGGCCCTTTCTCTCCTATTACAGTCCGTTTCTCCTGGAATGACAGAAAGGGGGTGGGGCGGAATGAGGGAGTAGTGGTGGGAGTGTGTGTCCCTGCTGTTAATGCTGGTTTGGGTGGAGGGGGAGGGAGAATGGTGAGGTGTCCGGAGGGAGTCAGTCCCCACAGTGTTGTATCCATGCAGTGTTATTAGTGTTGGGAATATAGTGGAGGGAGAGAGAACGCGCGGAGTGGGGGGTGGTAGGTGCTGAATTCAATAGTGAGAGTGATAGTGCCTGAGGCTTATTTGGAGATAGGGTATGAGCCTTGTTAGGTGGTAGGGGCTATAACAGGTAGTGAGTGTGAGGGCGCAGAGAGAGTACGTTGATGTTAACCTGACAGAGTGGGGAGGATATTGATGCTTGTCCTGTGATGCTGATCATTTCTTCAGACGATATCAGCGTCGAGGTGACCCTCTCCGAATGTCTTGTTCACGTCTATCACTAATAACACCACTGACCTTATCCCTCAGATTCCACAGAATCAGTTTGGGTGGATCTTACAAATAGGAAGAAGAAGCAAGCATTAGTGTATTAGTGTATTATTTGCTCTCGTGCAAATTCTGTGCATTATATGCTCTGTAAATTAGAGATGCAAATATTATGTGTGCTGCAGTATTATGACATGATCTCAAATTGCATCTAAACTGCGTTAACTAAGTAGCTACTAATGTTGTGAAAAATAAATTCTATAAGCCTATAACAGGTTGGTTGAAGAGTATGTTGTGACTCAAACAAGGGAGCAGGTTATTTTGGATTTGTTGTTGTGTGGTCAGAAGGACTCATTAATAACTTTGCTCTGAGGACTGGAGACGTTCATATACTGCATTTTACACGGCGCCTGCATACAATATCGAATGTTTGAACACGGAGTGGTAGACACGAAATGGTTGTTAGAATATTAGAATTATGGAGTCCTGCAGCATGGATACAGGCCCTTTGGACCAAAGTGGTCCATGCCGACCAAAGTGTTCATCCATGCTAATTCCATTTCCCTGTTGAACATGTTGTATTATATAGATCTGGCCAGAGATACATTTTCACTGTCGACATCACTGCCGTCAGGCAAAGGAATTCAGGTGCTTGACGGCTTATTGGCACTAGTAAGATTTTCATGCTGCCTTAGTATTGTAACATAAAGAAGGAAACAAATCACAGAATGAAGTTTGGGCTGAGCATTGTTTACCTGTCACTTTTAAAATTGTTTCAAATTTACAGTGCTGATCTTTAAGTGCTTGTTCTTGAAGTTAGAATCAGATGGTTTGTAGGAGGTTGAGGGGTGACATTATAGTAATTTACAAAATCAGGGGAGGTTTGGGCAGGGTGAAAAGCCGAGGTCTTTTCCATAGGCTAGGAAAATCAAATCAGAGAGCTATAGGCTTATGATGGAAGAGGTAAGACTTAAATGCGAGGAAGAGGGAACTGTTTTATGCACAGACGGTGACGTGTTTATGGAATGAGATGGGACTAGTTTAGTTTGGAAAACCTGGCCGGCATGGACAA
>NC_057729.1:11558768-11561442 GCF_004010195.1 Chiloscyllium plagiosum
CAAGAAATATAAAAACAAGCAGCACGATCTTTTTCATGTATGTAAGAAGAGTTAAAGAGGTGTGTGTGTGTGTGTGATCTTTGATAAAAAGGAAGTCAGGGAAGTATATTGAGGATATTTGGAGGGTGTGACTGGGGAACTGGATACAGGGAACAGACAGATAATTTACACCTGTATTTTACATCGTTCCTCACAGGTAAACGTGCTGTAAATATTTCAATTGTATAAGCAAAATGGTAACAGCAGGGAAAATCTTGAGCTGTCTCTAACAGAAGGAACAAAGCAATTCTCAAACAGATTAGACCAAGTCTAAACAGATCATCAACAATTCAGAGTTGGTTTTAAAAGAAGTGGTCACAGAGTGGCTGGTGGCACTGTGTGAAATATTCCACAGCTCTCTGGATTAAAGGAGTGATCCAGTGAAACTGCAGACCCTCCAATGTGGCGCCTGTCTTCAAGAAACGAACGAGACTGAAAGCATGAAACACTTATCCTAACCATTATTGCTGGGAGTCTGTGAGAGTCTGTTATTAAGGAAGGGACTGCAGAGCATTTAGAAAAGCTTCACACAGAGACAACATGGTCTTGTTAAAGGCGAACTACATTTTGCCTGTAAAATCATGCAAAGCTTTTCTGGAAATCCATGAGAATGTGACAGATGGCCTTGATAAAAGGGGACTGGTAGACATGAGGCTTTCCAGAGATTTTCCACACGGTATCACAAAATAAAGGTTCTTACACAAGACAGAAGCTCATAGTCTGACGGATAATGCATTAGCATGGGATGACACTTGGTAAACACTTACAAATCGGAGAGTCATGATTCATCGATCTTTATGAAAAAAAATGTACCTACTGGAGTACCACAATATCAGTCCGATGGCAAGAACTGCTTACAAGAGCTGCACTCAGCTCCTGACGGCGGGAGCTGAGTGCAATTTCCATTCGAATTTGAGGATGACACTGACAACCAAAAGGCAGGCTGTTATTAAATGGAGAGGACTCCCAAAATAGGAGTAGTACAACGGATTAGACTGTTCCTGTATATGAAACGTAACGTCAGCATGTTGACACAGAAATGTTGGTTCATAGACTGGTTCTTGGGATGAAAGGAGTGAATTATTGAATACATCAAAATGCTGAGGTGATTATTCATTGTGGTTTAAATGAATGAGAGTGTCATTACTGAAACCGATAAGATACAGACGGGGCTTGACAAGGTCGGCATTGAGAATGTGATTCCACACCAGGCAGAGTGTCGAAGACAGATATGTAGATACAGAATAAGGAATATCGATTTCAAACTGAGATGTAAAGGAATGTCTTCTTTCAGAATGTAGTGAATGGCGGGAATTTCCTAACCCCGAGAGTTGGGGAGGCTGGGTCACTGATTGTATTTACAGAGGAGTGGATTCATTTGTGACATTTCAGAGAGTTGAGGGACGCAAGGGGTTAGCAGGAAAATGGAGTTGTTACGTTCTTATTTATGTTTTTGGAAAATAATTGATTATTTTCCTGGAAATCATGATGTAAAATTTGCATTCAGAGACAGCACAGGATTTGTGTGAGTTGACCTTGTGTGGGACATGGGGGCTGTATTCAATGCGAATCTGGGCCTGTAACATGATCTACATAAGGAGCAGAAGTTACAGAGAGGAGAAGCCTGAAAAGAGGGATTGGGGGAGAGGGGTCACCGCCTGACACAGCCTGGATTTTCTAATACATTTCCCAAACTACACCAACATACGGCTGACGGACACGACTGGGCCATTCGGCACTTTGACACTATTCCACCAGTCAATAAGGTCATGGCTCATCTCATTGTGTTCCCAGCTGCACTTTTCTCTGATTTCACAATGATCCTTGATTCACCTGTCTCTGGAAAATCAGACAAAGTCAACCTCGATATAAAATGAAGATTCAGCGCTCCCAATCTTCTGGGTGAGAGAATTGCTACTTGAATGAATTCCCACTTTGCGAATTTCTCCTTACTGCGGTTCTGACTGAGGTTGAAGGGTGTCACTGTTTCCATTTCTAGTCCCACTCCTCCACTGCTCACAACAAAGTTTAAATGTAACCAGGTTGGCGATATGGCCGATGATAAAGGTCTAATACTGGGTTAGGTTCAGTTATCAGAACAAGCCAGTTGGATTTCTTCATTCAGCTACAAGTAATTAACAGAACTAACTGAGGAGTATGATGGATATGTGGTTCGCACTGAGGCCGCACATCACCCAAGTAGCTGGGTTCCAACTTCAGGTGAGTTTCAACCTTCTTCGCGTATCTCTGTGGGTTCCCTCCCAATGCTCCAGCTTCCTCCCAGAGTACAAAGATGTGCAACTTATAGTGGATTGGCCATGCTCGATTGCTCATTGTTGAGACAATGTCCCCTTCTCTGTCAGTGTGGGGGAATTGAACCTGCGCTGCTGGCCTCCTCTACATCACAAACCAGCCGTCCGGCCAACTGCGTGGGAGACAGTGTAACTGTTACAGACAGAAACAAGCACAGGCAACGGGCAAGAGAAACTTTAATAACAAAGAAAATGGTACAATTCAGATAACGGTCAAGATAACAGCTGAGGATAAAAAGTTCTCTGCTCAAAATTGTGGTTCATAACGGGACAAGTGTTTCGAAACAGTGTTTGGCTGAATACAACAAAGTGAGACAAAGTGA
>NC_057729.1:11561482-11566605 GCF_004010195.1 Chiloscyllium plagiosum
GCTGGGTGGTGAGCTCAGACCATGCTCAGGCCTCCTCTGGGAAAAGAATGGATCCCCCTGTTCTAGCCCATCCACGAGGATCTCTCTACCACTGTTGAAAAACTGTACCGTTTGTTCCCCTTACCTGCCATACTCGGGGTCAACTGTGCAGGGTGGCTCCAAAATGAGGAATTACAACAGTGTGCCCATTGGCCTTTGAAAGATGTCATCAGTGTCAGTGATCATAGAATAGCCAGCGACATCAGTGCGATGGTGAGTCCCTCCAGCCATGTTTGGGTTGGAGAATCGGGGTGGCATAGGAACACTATGAGATTGAGTGGGTAGTTAATGAGGTGAGTTCGATAAGATAGCAACATGAAACTAGTTCAGTCTCGTACAGACAATCCCTCTGTCACACTCAATAAAAATGTCACTGAGACAAACTATTGTTAGATTCAGCCCAATGAGTCGAAAACTCTGCTGACCTCACACCCAGTTACAAAGTTGCAGAACAAATGTTCATCTAAAACTCTCGCTCATCTTTATTGACGCCAATATCCCCTTCACCTATCATTCCTAGGAATACTGGCTCATGTTTCAGGATGCTGTCGAAATGTCCTCATTTCAGCATTCTGAATCCTGTGATCTTACTGGAAATTGTCGCTCAATCTCCCTTTCGCTTTTGTCCCCAAAGTCCTTTTGATTGTTGGTAGTTAAACTGATTTACCCACAATCTCTCTCTGGCAGGAACTAGGGAATACGGACTGGGCAATTTCACTCAGAAACCGTGAATATTTATTTTTATTATTTCACTGATCGTCTTTGCTTAATATTATTAAAAGAAGCTTAATATTATTACCCAGTCTGAACTCTGTGTGACTTCAGACCCACAAAAACATTATTGGCTCCATTTTGTCTTGACTAATGGCCGTGTAGTCACAGACAATTAGTGATGGACAACAAATGCTGCCCTTGCCCGTGATGCTGGCATTCGAAGAAACAACAGCATGAAAGGTGAATTAAAACAAGGAACGGTGAGTGCTAGAGATCGAAAATAAAATTCTCCAGCGTCTGCAAGTGTTGGAGAGTCTCGAAGGTATGGCAGCCTCTGTCAGGAGAAATGCAGAAAACGGTTTGAGTCCAGTGACCCTGCCTCACAACTGAAAGAAAACTGGGAAATAATATTAATTATCCTGGTATCATGGATGGTTGGGGTGGAGAGAGAGGTGGGGGGCAGGTTTAAATTGAATGGATGGAGAAATGGCCAGAAAAAGAGAGAAAATGAAATGAAAAGTGATCAAAGGGATTGCTGATGATGAACTGAAAGGAAAACAGAATGGCAAGTTATACTCACATTTCCCCGTTTTCCCATATTCCTGAATATCGCGTCCATTTAGATTTGTCCCTGTTTAAAGTGAGTTAGGTTCCCTGTACCACTCTTCTCTGAGTGTGATGATCAAATCCATTAGCAATGCTGGTGCTGCCCTTATAGATGCTGAGATATAGAGAAAGGTAATGGTACATTGTCAACTGCTTCTTTGGAGAGAGGAACTCTTACTGCGGGAATGTACAGAGATGCAACGGCTTTCTCATCCAGGAAGAGAAACTCAGGATTGGAAATGATTTTCAACACTGAGCGTGTGCACGTTCCGTGTGGGGAATTGATTTGTTCCTGTCATTGGAAAATCATTGGAGTTTCTGTGGATGCTTATCTCGGGTTTGTATTGTCAGCTGCTGGGTCTGGTGACCCCACTCTATACACTGCATTTACATCGTGTCTGGGTCCTTGGTAAACAAATGGAGATGGAGCTCCACAGAAGGGAAGCTCCATAAATAGGGAGGTGCAGGACAGTGCATTATCTCTCCTGGGATTTCCCGGGACATTTGTCTAAGCTGGACCAGGTGTCAGGTATGAAGCCAGTTTGTTTCAAAATTGAGGTGGTCACTGAGCTGTGTCCCCTCCTTCAGTATACTGTGTAGCCTCACACCTGTGACAGGACTGTTCTGATGCTCACCATGAATTAAACTGGATTAATTCTGGAACGTTCCACTGAGGAGTAACATATCCATCATCACTGGAGTGCAGTTCTCCGATATATTCACTGGCTGACAGAACCCATCTGTCCACTGAGAGCAATATATTGTGTTCATCTCCCTGAGGAAGGTAGAGAAAGAAACTTCCAGAGATACAAGGGAACAGAGTGACTGGTGAAAATGGGGAACAGCAGGAAATTAGAATTAATAAAAGGTATGTCTTTCAAATCCTCATTGAATTTAAGGTTGGTATGCAGCTGAATCTGATGAGCTACATCCCAGAGTATTGAGGAGTGGCAGTAGAGCCAGTGAAAGAATTACTGATTATTCTTCAAAGCTGGTTAGATTCTGGAAAGGATCCTCCCGACAGGAAAGCAGCGATTGTAAACCTAAATGTTTAAAACAGGACGGAGAGAGCAAACAGCAAACTAAACAGTGGTAAGCTTGATGTAAGCGGTGAGGAAAACATTGTAACCTTTTGTAAGGAAGGTGACAACGAGAGACTTGGAAAATAATGACATGATTCAGTAGAGTCAATCTCGACTCAGGAAGGGGAAATGATCTTGATCTTTGATAAACCTGCTGGATATTGTGGAGGTTGTCCGTTGTGACATCGACAATTGAGAACCAGTGGAAATGAAGTATTTGAATTTTCAGTAGACGTTTGTCATGGTTGAATACAGGTGAGTAGAGAATGTTAGAGTCCATGGGTATGTAGGGGTGGAATACACCGAATGTATTAAAAGTTGGATAATCGAGAGAATGAAGAGAGTAGTATAATTATCTGGAGTGAAGGCTTTGGGTATCAGAAGGATCAGTGTTTGGGCAATAGCTCTTCGCAAGATCTAAAATATTTCGGATATGGACACCAAATGTCATCACTCATATTTATGTTCATTAAATAGTGAGAGGTTGGGAAGTGCTGTTGTTGAAACAGACCTGGATGTGCTTGGTCATAAGCCACAAACAGAATTTTTACGCAGCAGGAAGTAAATGATATGTGGCTCTTCATACATAATGATTAAAGTACCAGAGTCAATGTATCTTTCCCAATGATAGTGTTTTGTTGAGAGACTGTTAGATGTATTGTGTACAGGTTTATTCAGCAAAGGGGTTTCACCAGACTAAACCCTGGTATGATGCTACCATGAGGAGAATGTGAAGAAACTTCTGCCTAATAAAGTGTGTTAAGGTGTTTGTGAGTTTATATTTTAAAAAGTGATGAACCACATTGAATGTTGAATGTACAAAATTGCTTTATGAGACCAATTAAAGGAATGCCCAGGCAAATTCACATTTCCTATGCATTGGACTGCAAATATATCCACTGTAAATATATTGGCTGGTGCCTGATCTAGTCGAGGAGCGATCTGCACTGTAACAGCATGTAGATTGTGGTATTTGAGGGTGGTGGTGGTGGTGGGAGGTTCAGCAGGTTACGGTATTGCAAACGGTCAATGCAGCAGAATCATCTAGCCTGCGATAAGAAACAATGCATCAGTCTCCCTCAATACTAACTTCACGAGAGCAATGGGTGATGGGAGATGTGACCAATAGCCAACGGTGCAAACATTCAATCCAGTCCAGTAGTTTTTGTGAACTGAAGGAACCATACTGAAAGGGGTTAAATAGAACTGTTTGTTCAGTGACTGTGAGTGATGCCAGTCTCCATGGATCCTAGTTGTGTCACTGGATGTTTTCTGTCTCCGATCACAACTTTGTTCTTGTCTCTAAAATAACTTAATGACAGGAACACTCTCTCAGAGCAGTAATGTCGGAAGAAATGTAAGTCTGATGCACAGGTTATTACACAGAAAGACACTGTTCCACATCCTACCACAGACGATGTCAGAAAGTAAATACAAAAGACAGGAATTGGAAATAACCAACCATAAAATTTCCAGAATTTTGTCTATATGTTTATCTATTTCACTGATGTCCTTTGGTAAATAGATCTTGTGTTATTATCTGGTCTGGCTTAAGATTGATGTGAGACCCACAGCAATGTGCTTGGTTCTGTACTGCCTGAAAGAATGACCTCGCAGAAAATGACACTTGGTTAGGTCAACAAATGCTGCCCCTGTCAGCGATGCAGACATTCCAAGTAATAACAAAATTAAAGGTTAAATAAAACAAAGAATGATGCAACAGATCAGGAACAATAACGAATGAGAAAGTGCAAGACAAACTGAGCCGGTGTGGCAGCTCATCTGCCACATCGGGTTGAGAGAAAAATACAATTGGCAATTCGATTCTAATGACCATACATCAGAACTGAACACAGTTGGGAAATAGCGTGATTGATGTTGGTGACACTGACATCTGTTATGAAGGGGAAAAGGACTGAGTTGAATAGATGGAGAGAGAGAGAGAGAGAGAGAAAGAAGCAAACAAAGGGATTGTTGATGATCAGCTGGGATGGAAATAAAAAGTGAAATTAAACCTTACTTATGTTTCTCCTGTTCCCATATTACTGATAATTATGACCATGTAAGGGATATGTCAAAGTTCCTGTTTAAAGTTATTTATGTCTGTTTTTCTCTCTTCCCTGAGTGGGATCAAGTTCCTTTATTCATGAATGGGATGCTGGGCCAACATTTAATTCCCTTTCCTCATTGTCCTTGAGATGGTTTTGGTGAGCTGCCTTCCTGACCCACTGCAGTCCATGGGCTGTAAGTATTCAGTGCTGAGGTCCATGCGGTTTAATTTCTTTGAGGCTTTGAATTTCTGATATAACTGAGTGGCTGGCTTGGCTATTTCAAACTGCAACTGAGAGTTCACCACATTGCTGTGGGTCTGGAATTACATGTAAGCCCGACCAGCTGAAGATTGTAGATTTCCTTTCCTGAAGGGCATGAGGGTGCCAGGTAGGACAATCGACAATGGTTTCATTGTTTCATTTGATTCTTAATTCCTGATATTTTATTGAATTCAATTCCCAACATTTGCCTTTGTGGGATTCGGATCCGGTGTCTGGGTCATTACCTGATTCCCTGGATTAATATTCGGAGACAATACAGCTAGATCATCACCTCCTCAGTATCTCCAATCAACTCCAATGGCAACAGTGATGTTGTTGTTGATGTGACTTTGCTTCATAAGGCAAATAA